>NC_133618.1:441328243-441628243 GCF_048593235.1 Sminthopsis crassicaudata | reverse complement strand
CTGATTTTTCTTATGCAGCAAGATAACTGTATAAATATGTATACATATATTGTATTTAACATATACTTTAACATATTTAATATGTATTGGTCTACCTGCTGTCTAGGGGAGGGTCTGGAGGAAGGAGGGGAAAAGTTGGAACAAAAGGTTTTGCAAAGGTCAATGCTGAAAAAATTACCCATGCATATGTCTTGTAAATAAAAAGCTATAATAGACTAAAATTTTTTTAAAAAGACAGAATGTTGAAAGCTATCTTTGCAGGTATTTTGAAAAATAAAAAATTATTATTAAAATAAATAAATGAAAAACAAAAAACAAAGATAATGTGAGCAGAAAGAGGAAAACAGACTAGCCAAGCTGTCAAAGACCCACCCCTAGATATTAGGCTTCTTTTTTAAATCATAGTCTTTGATGAAGTTAGGTCTCCTTCATTTAAAAAAAATGCTTCTGTTCTCCAGGTTAAGAAACCACTAGAAACAAGGGGCAGGAAAGGGCAGAAGAGAGCCTCAGAAACCCATCACATACAAAGTCTTCTTTGGCACCCAGTCTTTTCTTCTGGTCTTTTTGGAGAAGACCATGCAGAAGGTCACAGGCTGCCACTGTCTTGCCTCCCTGGATCTGGAGAGGCTTGTGAAGGATGTTCTCATACATTTCAGAAACATCTCGACTATAAAAAGGTGGCTGCCAAATACAGAAAAAAGTAGAGACGTTTGTTATCCATCATAGATCAGAGACAAATCAGAAGTAAACACAATTTTTTTCCCCCAGAAAATCTAGCACTTGAGATTTTTACTTCAGAAAAAACAAAACAAAACAAAACAAAACAAACAACAAACAAAAAACCTGTAAGTAAAAACCTGTTAGGTTCTTACTAAGTGTTAAGTCGGTACTTAACAATTTTCTAGTCCACACCTTTAGGTTCCAGGCTTTAAGGGGAGTTTTACCCCTGTTTGAACTTCTGGGGAGGAGTTTACATGTTAAGAGGAGCAAGTTCATTGATTGAAGTATTTTTCCCACAAGCCCCTAAGTTATTCCACGCCCATTCTCTGGGAGGATAAAAGAAGAAGTTAGAGTCTGGAAAGTCAGTTCTGGATTGGATCAAGGAGAAGACGTCCCTAGGATTCGCAAGTGAAGAGGACAGAGAAAAAGATTCACAGAGAAAAGAAATCTCCCAGAGAAGGATTACAACTGAGATGATCAGAACTTGACAGATAATATCTCTTCTAAATACAGGATAGACCCACAAATTGTATCCTAGAAAATAAGATAGACTGGATACTTTGTATACCCTTTAGTAGAGAGAACCTTGGAGTAAAGTACTATTCAGTGACAGAATTCTGTTCTGTGATCCTGTCACTGAATAGTACTTTACTCCAGAATTGGAAGGGGCTTAAAAGGCATCTTATCCAACTTATACCCAAGTAAGTCCTAGCATGAACATGCCCAGCAAGCAGTTATCTAACACTGGCTTGAAAACTTCCAATGAGAGAGAACCTCCTGCTTCCTAAGGCATCCCAGGAAATTTTTCCTTGCAATTAGCATGTCTATCTTTCTAAGATTCCTTCAATTGCTCTTAGATTTGCCCTATGGGATCAAACAGAACAAGAGCTACTCTGTGAAATCAAGTCTAACCCTTCTTTCATAGCGCAGATTTTAAAAATACTTTTGTGTGTAATTTAAAAATTCATTTAAAATTTAAATCCAAAAGAAGAAAAGAAAAAAAAAAAAGAATATTTCCATATATAGCAGAACTAAGGGAGGATTCAATATAAAACAATAAATGTCCATTTCAAGAAAACCTATGCAATAAATACTACACATTGTTTTCAAAGCTATCCAGCTTTTCTGGATTTGTGCTGTGCACTTTTTACTTTAATTTTTTTCTTTCTCTTCCCCACCACTCTCCTTGCTTTAAAAATATCTGAAGGTGGTAATCATGTTCTCACCATCAAAACATCTCTTCTCCAGGCTAAACATCCCCAGTTTCTTTAATGGATCCCCATAAGACATGACTTTGAAGACCTTCATTATCATAATTACTTTTCTTGAGATGGTCTACCAAAATATAATCCCAATAAAATCTAAGACTGATCAGAACAGAGCACAGCAGACCCACCATTAACTTAGTCCTGGAATATGATTCTCTTAATGTAGCTTAAAATGATCAGTTCTTGAACAATTAGAAAAGAAAAAATTAACTTTTCTATGTTCCAGAATAGAGATTCCCAAGCTGAGGTATCTCCAGATGAGACATAGAATGTTTGGTAAATGATATTATCTATAAAAATTAATCTGTTTCATTTCTTATATGTCTTTGTATTATAAACTCTATAATTTATTTTTCCTCCTATTGAATAAGGTATATTACTAAAAGGTAGGGGAACTTGGGACCAAAATAAGAGCTGGAAATTTCTGGTTTAATGAGATTGCTTTTGGATATCCCAAGAAATCTCTATACAAAGAAAGACCATTCATGACTTTGTTCCTTTCTCCTATAGTTTTATTATCTCTTCTCATTGCCAATTCTTTCCTATCTGTCACTACATCTTCTAACTTTTTCTCTTTTTTTAGTCTCTTCAATCCATATAACCTTTTTCTTTCATTGGCCTTTACCTTCTTAATCCAACTTTATTATATCTTAGCCTATAAGTCATTCCTCCCCCTTAATATCATATTTTTAAAAATAAATGTAAAGATAGTTTTCAACATTCATTTTTGTAAGACTCGGTATTCCAAAAAATTTTCCCTCCCTCTTCCACTTCTCCCTCCCCAGAATAGTAAGCAATATGATACAAGTTAAATATGTTCAATCCCTTTAAACATATTTCCATATTTGTCATGCAGTGCAAGAAAAATCACACCAAAAGGGAGAAAACCACAGGAAAGAAAAAGCAAACAAACACAAAAAAGATGAATATACTGTGCTCTGAACCAATTCAGTCTCCACATAGTTCTATGCAGATGGCTAGCCTATAAGTTCTAAAGGAGGAATGCTTAATTTGGTTAGCTAAATTCTCTTACAAATTATATAATAGGACTAAAAAGTAAATTCGCTAATATTGAGGTTAATATCAATTGAATATTATAATGATCTAATACTTACCAAGCCACAGAGCATCTCATAAAGAACAGCCCCCAAACACCACCAGTCTACTGTTCGGTCATAAGGTTGTTTTCTTAATACTTCAGGAGCCAAATACTGTTGGAAAAATAATATGGAAGAACTCTGATCAATACTATAACCAATATTAATAATTCTAGAGAACTGATAATAAAAAATGCTATCCATCTACTCTCAAAGAGATAATTGATTCAAGTTGTAATAATAGACATATATTTTTGGATGTAAGGAAAGTGAGGATTTATTTTTTTTGTGCATATTTGCTTAAAAGGATTCTGTTTTTTTCTTTTCTTTTATATGGAAAGGAGAGAAAAATAAATGCTCACTAATTGAAAAATAAAATAAAACTTTAAGCAAGTATATCAAGGCATATGAAACTGTATGCAAAAAGGATTTTGCTAGTGCTGGTTGACTTTGTGATCAAAGGCAAATAATTTCCTTTTTTTTTTTTTTTTTTTTTTTTTTGAGGGATTTTATTTCCCCCCAATTACATGTAAAAATAATTTAAAATTTTTTTTTATTTTGAGTTACAAATTCTATCCCTTTTTCTCTTCCTTCTCCTCTCCCTGAGACAGTAAGGAATCTGATATGGTTATAATATAAAACATTTCCTTATTAGTCATTATGTACAAAAAGATAGGAAGGAAGGAAGGAAGGAAGGAAGGAAGGAAGGAAGGAAGGAAGGAAGGAAGGAAGGAAGGAAGGAAGGAAGGAAGGAAGGAAGGAAGGAAGGAAGGAAGGAAGGAAGGAAGGAAGGAAGGAAGGAAGGAAGGGAAAGAGAGAGGGAGGGAGGGAAGAAAAAGGAAAAAATAAGGAAAGGAAAAAAAGAAAAATAGTATACTTCAGTCTATATTAGACAAAATCAGTTCTTTCTCTGGATCTGGGTAGCATTTTTCATCATAAATTCTTTGAGGTGCCTTGAATTATTGTATTTCTGAGAATAGCTTAATCCTACCATATTATTATTACTGTGTATAATGCTGCTCTGGCTATGCACACTTTACTTTGTATCAGTTCATCTAAAGTCCAGGTTTTCTGAAAGCATACTGTTTAAAGGGCAAATCATTTTATCTCATTTTGTACATCTGTAAGATGTGAAGGTTGAGCTACATTCAGTTCAATAAACTCAATAAACCCTAATAAATATTAAGCACCAACTTGGTCCAAGGCCCAATGTCAAGGAAGGTACACAAAGATGAAATAAGATGCAGTACCTGCCCTCAAGAAATGTGTAGTATAGTAGGGAAGATAATGCAAATAAATTAGTGACATAAACTTGAAAACAATATAAAATTGAGTTTGAAACTACAAATTAAACTATTGATCTCTTTTAATCATTTATTCAACTAACATTTCATGGCTGAGGAAATTAAAACTCAGAGATAAGTCATTTGCTAAAAATCACACAAAGGGTCAGTGGAGAAATGGGACTAGGACACAGGTCCCCTTATTTCTGATCCTAGGTTCTTTGACTAGGCAATTGCCTCATATAGTAAACTGCTTCATATAACTCTAACAAAGAACATATTCAAGATTATGCATTTCCTCTTTCCTGAACTGCTCTGATGGCCTGTGCTCTGGCACATCCACAAAATGTTAGTTGTACCACCACCATTCACTAGTATGAGGACCACTAGCATAATGCTAAAGTGACCAGTTCTCCCCCCAACCTAGTAAGTTGGGAGGCTTTCAAAGAGGAATTCTGCAATCAAAGCATTTTTTAAAATTTTTATTTTTATTATCGCTTTTTATTTACAAGATATATGCATGGGTAATTTTTTAGCATTGACCCTTGCAAAACCTTCTGTTTTTCCCTCTTTCCTCCCACCCCCTCCCTTAGATGGCAAGTAGACCAATACATGTTAAATAAATCAAAGCATTTTTAAAAATGGTAATAAAAATGTGCTTCATTTATCTATTGTGACAAAATAAGATATTAATGTGATATAATACTACTATCCTGTGAAAAACGATGAAGGGAAAAAAAGAATAAAGAAAAAAAAAGAAAAAGAATGAAGGGGATGGTTTTAAAGAAATCTGAAAAGATTTGTATGGACTGATGCAAAGTGAAGTAAATGGAACTAGGAGAACCATTTTTATAACAACAATACAGTAAAGATGAGTAATTCTGAAAGACTAAGTAACTGATCAATACAATAACCAACTATAATTTCAGAGGATTCAAGATGAAGCATGCTTCCTATCTTTAGAATGCAGATTAAAGCATATCTTTAAATATATATACATTCATAAATTATTTATAAAATATATTTATAAGGGAAGGAAGAAGAGAAGAAGTAAGAAGGAGAGAATACAGATCTGAAAATAGAGTAAAACAATTTCAAAAGAATAAAAAATATTGTGACAAAAGATGGAAAGTTCTTGTTTTATTTCTACTATTTTAATGCATATGAAGAAAGGGAATCTCAGAGCTAAAAAGGACCAGAGAGTTGCTTATTTTGATAAATGCTAGAATTAAAAATAAGTATCAGAACGAATCAGAAAATTCTTTGAGGGCAAGGACTGTTTCTTTATTGTCTTCATAACTCCAGAACCTATGTAGTACCTAGCACATAGTAGGTGTTTACTAACTTTGCTGATTTACAAGCTCAGTCAGTCCCTATCAATTTGGCCATGGAAGTGGTGAGAGGGATAGATTGGGAAAATCACCAAGATAACATGGAAGTGGGGAAATTACAAAATGAAGGAGAACACGGCCATTTTCATACTGGAAAATTCACCATATGTATTAAGTAATTTTGATACATAGAAATATTGCTAACATTGAAAATTTCTCAGAGCAACCCCATTGCCATCATACTGGGGTTTTGTGGAAGACAGTTTTGGAAGTATTTATTTAGTTTATGTCTTTTGCTATACAAATGAAAATAAAAGAGTTCAACATAGGTAATTTGCCCAAGATCATCCAGCTAGGCAATGGTAGAAGTGGTATCCTGACTCTCTGGGAATTTCTCTTTCCATTACATTTACCTGCTTCATGATATAAAAGCAATTGTTTTCACTGAATTTGAATAGTTATCAACAAAAAAAGTCATTATGACAGTATATAGAGGACAAAATGTACTTCAAATTGGAAGGCCTTGGTTCCAATATGCCCATGATATTCATCGTCTCATTATTAATCAAATTTGCACAAGTATCTGACCTTCCTTCCCGTAGGAAAATTACAATCTTTCTGTAACTTAGGAGAGCATCTTAGAGAACTGTACAAAGTTCAGAGAAGTTACCTCTTTTTTTCATTTGTATAAACAAAGGGTATATATCCACCTCTCATACATATCTCATCCACAACTTAGGAATGTGGAAAAGATTCAGAGCAGTACCATAAGAGATGATTGAAGATTGTGAAATAAGGTAAGATGAAAAGAAAAGACATTATTTAATGGGAAAAAAAAGAGAAAGCTGGGGAGTGATCCAAGCATAAGAAGGATCATTATGGTGATAAAAATCAATCATTTTTCAACTCCATTGTCATGTAAAATAAATGAACGTTTATTGGGTGCAATTTCATCCAAAGAACCAAAAGTAGATAAAGAAGAAACAAACTTGAACTACAACCTGAAAGACCTAGGATAGATAAAAAGGAAAAATATTTCTAAGAATAAGCTTTTAGAGATGAAAGCTTCTTAAAAAAGATTGAGAAACTTCTTCTCTCGATACTTTCTCCAAAGAGAAGAGCCTTATCTGACTAGGATAGTTTAAAGAAATATTTACTAACGAAAGAAGAATAGACTAGATGACCTTTCCAGGTTCTTTCTTGATCCTCAAACCAAATGGAAAATGTCTTTGGGATGATTTCCGTTGAATTTTTCTTTCCTACATAACTTCTGTTTTGTTTTGTTTTTGTTTTTGCTGAGGCAACTGGGGTTAAGTGACTTTCCCAGGGTCACACAGCTAGGAAATAGTAAGTGTCTAAGGCCGAATTTGAATTCAGGTCTTCCTGACTTCAGGGCCAGCACTTTATTTACCACATCATCTATCTGCCCCCCCTTTTTTTGTTTGTTTTTGTTTTTGTTTTTTCCTATGTAAATTCCAAATGAAATACCAGTGTCATAAAAATAGTAATAACTCTCTTTCCATTCCCATTGGAGACTGACTAATAACTGGTCTTTGTACCCTCTAGTTAAAAATTCCCTCTACAATATATATATATTTCCAGAAATATTTCCTGATGTCATTATTTTAATCATGTCTTTTCTCTGCTGAAAAATCTTAGTGACTTGTACTGCCTATAAGATAAAGTCCTATTTCCTTAATCTAGAATTCAAGGCTCTCTTGAATCTAAATCAGACAAATTTTCCAGCCTTAATTCAATATATATTAATAAATGTCTGGTAAATGATTGGAAGGATGAATGGATAAATGAATGAATGAATGAATGAATAAAAGAGCTGTAGGCTCTGGCCAAATTAGATTTGTGATTATAAATTTTATTAAATTAAAAGTGCTGTGATTATTTTATAGTATCTAGTTTGTGATTTCTATGACATATATTTAAATACCAAAAAGAAAAAAATGTTTATTTAATCCCAGAGACAATAGCAAGTCACTAACACTTATTGAGTATTTGTGGAAAGCTGGGCTGTGGGAGATTTCAAATCTCAAGATAAAACCTATAAGCACCCCATCAGAGGATTCATTTAAAAGAACAGCCAAATTTTAAGACAGGACTCCCTAGAAAATCTTATACCCGTCTATATTAAGTGGTTACTATTCGACTATTCATACTTACCTATGTAGATGCAATCTCTTCTCATTTTCTTTTGCTTTCATCCCCAAAACAGTCAAGATCTCCCCTGGCTTTCCCAATTAAAATTTCATGTTTAGGTATCCATCTGGATCCAGATGGTTAGAACACCTTGATTTATAGATAAGAATCTTCATATGCACCTTATTAGTTAAGCTCAAGAAAATTAGGAAACACTCCAATACCATATTCTCATCCCCCTCAACCAATTCCAGTGCTTACTCTGGAAGTAGAGGTGGCAAATATCTTGCTCCCCACTTATAACCAAATGACCATCCCAGAATTCCTGAACAAAAAGTATTTTTAACACATCTCGGAGATGGGGCTTTTCCTTTACTAAAAAGGGAATCTGGGAAGCTATCTTGGTAGCTGCTACATTACCACACTAATCCAAGCACAAATTTGTAGAGCTGCCTCCCTCCCCTCCATTCTCTAGCAAGCTGTATGAAATATCCTTTAATAAATCTCATTTGGATATGTAAATCTAATGTATGGGCATTCTCCTTTGCTCCTGTCTGATGTATATGCTAAATTCCCTCATTGTGCTTTCCCCACTCATTTCACTGGCAAATGGGCAAGAAAAAATGATCAAATTTCCATCTCATTTTAGAACACCTAGAACTCACACATAAAGTTATTCAGATTGCCACAATTTAACTCCCCAATGTCTTCCATAAATGCCTTCCTTTTTCCTAATTCCACATTTTTATCCATTCCATTATCTTTGCTTAGAACATCCTCTCCTTATCGCTATCAAAATTTTGACTCCAAGTTCCAGCTCAAATGTTGTGCTCTTTTGAGGAGTAAAAGGGAGGTAATTAGAATTAAGTGACTTACTCAGGGTCATACAGCTAGCAATTTGAATTCAGGTCTTCCTGATTTCATGGCCAGTACTTTATCCACTGTGCCACCTAGATGTCCCAGTTCTTTTTCCTTACATTTTATCTGATTACCCCAACTCCTTCCCTATCTATACCACTTTTATGCGAATGATCATAGACTATCTTATTTTAGCTTAGATCTTCAGATATCACATAGCTTCTCCACTAGATTGCAGGCAACCTGAGCGAAGGCAATGAAATTTATCTTTATACCTCCCACAATTCCCTGCACATATTACCTTCAATAAATATCTCTTAAATAAACGATAAATATATCAGAGGAATATAAGTACCCTTGTAAGAACCACCGATTGAATACTACATGGGAGATATAGAGCAGCATCGGAAGTAAGGGAAAATTGGATGAATCACCCTCCTAGTGAATCAGATTCAGTTTCTCTGCATAAATAATGCTTTTCTTCAATCATAGAGGGAAATGGCTATTACAGGAAGGACAGCCTGGCTCTTTGGGGGGCAAAGAAAAGCCACAAATAGAGAGCAAGAGAATAACAGCCATTGTGTCACCACTCAACTTCCCACCTCCCCAAATTGGGGCTCCTGCCCCTGGATTCTGATAGGTGAGTTTTCATCTTATTTAGCTTACAACCATGCCCTTAGAATCATGCCTTCCCTCGCCAGCTCCAAACCATGCTACCATCATGCAGGTGTTCCTCATCTCCATTTTTCCCCTTTCCAATACTACCTCTTTTTGATGTATTGATCTCTCCTATGCAGTGGTCCTCAAACTTTTTAAATAGGGGGCCAGTTCACTGTCCCTCAGACTTTGGAGGGTCGGACTATAGTAAAAACAAAAGCTCACACTCTGTCTCCGCCCCTCAGCCCATTTGCCATAACCCATCAGGCTGCATAAACATCCTCAGCAGGCTGCATCTGGCCCGCAGGCCGTAGTTTGAGAACCCCTGTTTTAGAGCTTAAATGCAGGAACTGTCTGTTTTACTTGTAATTGCAACCCTAATTTCTGGCACATTTTAAGCACTGAACAAATATTTTTCATTCATTTTAGATCTGGAAAGGATTTTGAGATCACCACTCCAACCTTCGCATTTTACAGATGAGGAAACTGAGGTTCAAAGAGGCTAAATGATTTGCCTTTGGTCTTATAGACAGTTAATGGCAGATGTAGCCTAAAATTCTGATCTAATTTAGCCCTCACTGTTCTTTCTACCATCGCTGTCTCTCAATTGAGGCTATTAATAGTAAACCTTCTATCCATTTTATTAAAGGAGATAGAGAAATTTAAAAAGAGGGACAAGAAAGAAAGTAAAAAAGAAGTCATTGGGCATAGTAAACCCATAATCTCATAATTCCTGTACTATTCTCCACAGATAACTACCTATCATTTCCCAAATATCGGGTCAGAAAGAGATGACGTACAATTTTACTATTGAGCAACTGAACAGATATCCCAAACTGACTCTGATATCCATAGAACAATCTCTCAGGTCAGAGATTAATCCCATTTAGTGCTATATCTCAACAAGATAGTAATCAAATGTTTTGGGGACTAGCCTAAATAACATGACATGCCAAAATAAAAGGAAATCACTTGGAGATGCTATGGTAAACTCACATTTCCTGTTCCCCACCAACAATTTTGCTGGGAGAAGATTCCCTGCAACTGGAAATTGAGTAATTGCCCATCGGTTGAGTAAGTTATAGTATATAAATGTAATGGAATATTATTGTTCTATAAGAAATGGTGAGCAGGCTGATTTCAGAAAATCCTGGAAAGACTTACATGAACTGAGCAGAACCAGAGCATTGTACACAGCAACAATAAGATTATATGATGATCAACTGTGATGAATTTGACTCTAACAATGAAGTGATTCAAGGAGACTAAATGTAGATCAAAGCATAATATTTTCACCTTTTTGTTGTTGTTGGTTTACTTGACTTTTTTCTTTCTGATGGTTTTTTTCTTTTATATGATTTTTCTTTCACAACATCACAAATATGGAAATATGTTTAGAAGAATTACATGTTTAACTTGTACTGGATTACTTGCTGTCTTGGGGAGAAGGGAGGGAGAAAGGGAGAAAATTTTGGAACACAAGGTTTTGCAAAGGTGAATATTAAAAACAATCTTTGCATGTATTTGGAAAAATAAAAATACTATTAAAATATTTTTAAAAGAGCGCCACTGTGACTTTATCCATAATTTGAAGTTGAACTTTAGCTACTAACACTGCAAGTGTTCAAATACTATTCCAATTACATATCTTATTTTATTATTATTTATTATTTTATTATGTTACTAATGATAAATTACTACCACTTAAAACTAGCAATTATTAACATTTAAAGTCTTAGGGGAAAACTATTTTAAACCCAGTTAAAGAAAAAAATCATTTCCTGTTTAATGTTCACAAGATTCAGCATTAATATTAATTAATCAATGGTTAATGTCAATTTTTATCCAACTAAGATTAACAATTTGAAGTGAACTTTAGCTACAAACACTGCAAGTGTTCAAATACTATTCCAATAACTTTCAGAATTATGCCCTTGCAGATGACTAAGGAGACTCAGCAATTACTCATTTTATACCTCAGGAGTGCCACAGAAAGTAGATGTGGTTTCTTCTGGTTCCATTCCTTCTTTACAAAGTCCAAAATCAGTCAACACAACATGGCCCTAAAAAGGAACAGAAAAGAAAAAACTAGAAAGTTCTATTCTAAATGGATGAATTGTCTTTTGCAGTCCAATATTCCCATTTCTCAACCAAAGAATCACAGCCTCCTCTACAAAGCCTTTCCTGATTTCTAACTCCAGCTACCAGTGCCCTCTCCCTTTTAAAAATATTTTATATCTGTGTCTATTTGTTACATCTCCCTATACAATGTACGTATCTTGGGGTATCATAGAGTAGGGGCTGTTTCACTGTTGGCTTTGTATCCGAAATGCAGGCATTTTAATCAATGGTGGTTGACTTGAATGGCATTGCAAAGGCTTGTGTATACTGACATTATTTTCCTAGCTAACATGTAAGTGTTTTACAATTATCACCCAACTAGATCCTCCAACAACTCTTGTAAATAAGTTCTGACAATTTTATTTTATTTTATTTTTTTTTATTTATTTATTTTACAAATTTTACATTTTACAAATGAGAAAACTGAGGATGATAGAATTTAAGTGACTTGGCCAGGGTCACACAGGTAGAAAGTGCCTGAGTTCATATTTAAACCCAGGTCCTCCTAACTTCCAGTCCTGCCCTCTAACCACTGAACCATTTAGCTGATTTGTAGACTACATCTGGCAGTCTTTAAAAAGTCAACTCACCAAGTCTTGAGTCTTAACATTAATCGATGCCTAATAAAAAATTTTAAAATATTTTAAAAAGTGTCCCCAGGATGGTAGACTTGGGGTAGGAGAAGGTAGTAGGAGAGTTTGAGTTCTGACTCTGTTCCCTCTGTGAGTTGAAGTAAATCAGTCCTTTTAGGAATATGTCAATGAAAGAGCCTTTGTTCTTAATTCCTAAATCCCCATGTCAGCATTGGGAGCCTGCATTCCTCGTTCTCCCTAGTTGCCAGATAACAAGTCATTCTTCTATCCTAACTTCCCTCCCCCATTCCACACCAATCTCACCTCCACCCAATACACACACACACTCATACAGACCTGGCAATCCAAGAGTATGTTCTCAGGTTTCAAATCCCTATAGAAGATGAGAAAGGAACATTTTGTGTATTCATCAAGTTCACCTAAATTCCCCCATAAACTATGATTCTTGAGAATAAGAACTATGTCATATATATCTTTGTATTTCCAATGTCTTTTGAAAAAGTTACAGAATAAATGTTTTTAAATATTGAATTAAGAAAAATACAGCCAGAATAATGGGGGAAGGGAGCCATAGAGTGAAGCATGATTCTGTACTCTGTGATCTTTGGCAAATCATTTAGCCTCTGAGTTCAAATTTCCTCACTGGCAAAATTAGGAAATAGTACTTTGTAAATATCTCCCCCACAGAGCTGTTTTAAAAGGGGATATTTTGAAGACCCTAAGAAGCTATCTAAAAAACATGACAAATAAAAGAGACAAATGAAACAAAGGACATTTTCAGTGATTTCCTGACCAAATTATGAGGGCCTTCTCCTTAGCCCAGACCTAAATTACAGAGAGAAACAAGAGACAGAGGCAGAGTGTTGGAGGGAAACAGAGTCCTAGTAGAAGAAGCCTAGGATTTGAAACCAGATCTCCCAGGTTTGAATGCTCGCCCTGTTTCTCTATGGCAATTTTGTGCAAATTACTTCACCTCTGGGCCCCAGTTTCCTTGTTCTATAAAGTAAGATAGAGAAATGAACTAGATGATTATCAAGGTCCTTCCCAACTTCCAATCCATGTTCTTCTACTGCCCAAAAATAATCCAAGCATGCTAGGTCTATTTTAATCATTTGGAGAAATAATGATATTAATTTTAAAAATCAGGAAACTCCCTAAATTCCTTCCCAGTTTCACATCTGATAGATAATATGTTCCATATTTTAATCTTATTGTGATCTTTCTCTTGATATCTAAGTCATGTAACCATTTTGACCTTTTTTCAATAAATGGCATAAAATGTTCATACAAATATTGACACTTGTGACTAAGTCATGTTCAAGGACAGAAGAATAAAGGATAATTTGTAGAAGGGAAGGGCAGCATCAGAACAATACAGAAGCACTGGGTCAAGGAAAGCCCAGATCTGAGGGCTCCAAAATCCCTAGCACTGTGCAGTGGATAGTTCTAAAACAAGTATAGCAGCCATGTATGTTTGCCTCTCTACGGAGGGAAAAAACTGGAGATTGAGATAATGCCCATTAATTGCAGAATGGTTAAACAAGTTGTGGTATATGATATATGTGTGGTATGTGATATGATACATCATATATGTGGTAGATGATAACTGTACTAAATGATGAGCTCTTTGATTTTAGAAAACATGGAAAGACTTGCATGAAACCATGAAGAATAAAATGAACAGAATCAAGAAAACACTGATATTATAATAGCAATATTGCTTTATTAACAGTTTTGAGCAATTAAATAATTTTGAGTATTATACTCAAAATAACTCCAAAGGACTTATGAATTTGCCTCTAGAGAAAAAACTGATAAAATAAAAACACATGATAATCCGGTTTTGCATAAATGTGTGTATGTATATGTATACAAATTTGTGGCTAATGACATAGGGTGTCTCTCGGACATCTCTGGGAGAGGTGGAGGAGAGGGAAAATATAAGAAGTGTACAGAAGAGAATAAAAGAAAATTTAGGGGGCAGCTAGGTGACGCAGTGGATAGAGCACCAGCCTTGAATTCAGGAGGACCCTATCATTTTCTTAGCATTAATAGAGCTCCCAACTCAAGTTTCTGCTTAGTCATGCTTGGTCATCCTAAAAATGTAGTTTCTAGCCCAAGCTGGTGAAGAGATAACTGGTTTAAAAAACAGAGGAAAGGGAGCTGATAAATAGAATTCTTGTAAATTGCTCCCAGTTCTGCCTACTCTAAACCTGGCCTCAGTCTCAGCCCTGTATTAGTTTCCCTCACTCTTGTTTTTTGTTCCCAAGGAGACTCTCAAGGTCAGAGCTAGACCAACTTTCCCTCAGTTAAGAATCCTCCCTCAAAGACATACACATCTTCCTTTTCCCTTAAGCCACTTTCATGAAAATCCTTTGTAAGGATAGAGAAAACATGCCTCCATAATTATTTTTAAGATCTCTAGATATAATCTGTAGAATAGCAGAGGGAGTGTTGACTTTGCATTCAGGAGACTTGAATTTTAATGATGGTTCCATCACAAACCAGCCTTGTAATCCCTAGTAAATCACTTGAGTCTCTGCACCTTGATTTCTTGTTCTGGAAAATGAAGAAAGCGTCTGTTCTGCCCAATTTACATGGTGGTTATAAGGATTAAATGATTAAGATGATAATATGAAAGCAAATTTAAAGCTCTCTAAAGCACTGCACACAAAACACACTGCTATTAATTCAATACAAAAAATATTTGTTAAGCACTATGTGCAAAATGATGAACATAAGACACAGGCCCTACTTATAACAAGAACTAGCAATCTAATTATTATCTTCCAGATCCTTAAACTATTATCATTGATTACCATATAGCTTTCACTGGGTAAGGATCAGCAAATACTGGTGTCTTTGTTTTCTTGATGGAAATCAGTATAAGGAGACTTCAAAAAATGCCATGAACTCTATAGAGGATTGGAGGCCAGAAACCAAAAATAAACTCTGCTTCCAGTTGGGCTCTGTTTGATTCAGTTCAGCCAATATTTCTTAAACAACTATTACATAGAGAGTATTTGGGATTCAGAGCTAAAGGCATGAATTACAGCTTCACAGAGAAAGTAGCCCCTAAATAGAGCTTTAGAAAAAAGACAAGGATTCTAAAAGGAAGACTTGAGAAGTGAATGAACACTTGGGCATTGGGAGATAGAAATTAAAGAAGCAACAATGAGTTTTTTAAAAGCTAGTAAACTATTTGAGCTTGAATACAGCTAGATCGTGCATTAGATAGAGGGCTGGTCTTGGAGTCAGAAGGACCTTAGTTGAAATCTAAACTCAGATATTTACTAGCTATGTGGCCCTGGGTAAGTCACTTATCTCAATGATCTGGCCAAAAAAAAAAAAAAAAAAAAAAAAAAAAGAAGAAGAAGAAGAAGAAGAAGAATAGAAAAGAAAGAAAAAGAAAATAGAGTATATGAAGAATCAATAAAGTACCTCTTCTTCATTTATAACAACGAGTGAGTGTCCCCAAAACTTGCAGAATTTATTAAAACAAAGTACTGCAAGCACTAATTTCATAGTATGAGAGAGGAAGTACTGCCTCAGGGGAAAAAAGAGGCTATGACTGGAAACAGAGTGACTATAGTAGTAAGACAAAACCAGTTTTTGGTTTTGGTTTTGTTTTACATGAAAAGGTCAGGATTCCAAAGATGGTTCTGAGGTCAGAATGTATTGGACCCAACTACTAACCATTTTTAGATATAAACATTCTCACCAATGAAGAGATGAGATTGCAAATGACCAAGTAAACTATTACTAAGGTTCATCTCTTTTTTGTTTTCATAATAAAAACAATTAAAATATTGACATTGTGGTATTTACATTCCTTAGTCTCACATTTACTGTTTGGAAAGGGAAAAGTTTTAAATAAATCAAGTCATGATGTGAAAGTTTTCCTGTTTAGGAAAGTCTAACGATGTTTGAGGATATGGCTAAGTATGCAATTTTGATCAGAATTACATTTGAATGTAGTTCACAAAATGCATGAATCATAACTCAATGTTTTTGGTCAAGCAGAATGTTCTATTGAAGATTGGGAAATTGGGGCAGGGGAAAGGGATGCAAGTAATCAAAATAGGTACATCTTATAGAATAGCTTTAAAGTAGCTCTGAGAACCCCTTCTAGACTCTTTAGGAGCAATTCTTTTTTGAGAATTCATCAAGCTTTAAGTCTTCTTCCTGAACTCCATTCTTTTGGTTTCCAGCTTTTAGAGGGAAGATGATAGAGGTCAACCCCATTTCAGATTACTCTTGGGAAACATGAGAGGAATGGGCAATGGTCATCATACCCCCTTCCCCAACTTGCTGCACTAGAGACTTGGAAGTTTCTCCTTAGGTGAGATGTAGCACACTCTCTCTTGGTTGAGCTAAACTATCTTACCCCCATTGGAAGAATTCCTTCACTCTGTATTATCTTGTATATATTCTTCTTTGAATACCTTCTCTCATTTCTGGTTTTGGTTTGTTTTATTGCCTTTTTTTTGGAGAGGCAATTGGGGTTAAGTGACTTATCCAGGGTCACACCGCTAATAAGTGTTTAAGGCTAGATTTGAATTCAAGTCCCACCGACTCCAGGACTGATGCTTTATCTACTGAGCCACTTAGCTGTGCCCCTCTGATTTGTTTTGTTATGATTTGGATAAATGCATTTCTGTGCTATTTGCAATGTGTGTTCATTATGGAACTGGTTTATAGTGGGGGGCTTGATCAGAATGGCATTCAGCCGATCTGTAGTGAATTCACTATGTTGAGAAGGTGTCCTGCTTCAAAGCAAGAGAGTCATAGGTGATGCAGGGGAAAGACCAATGTACATGGAGCCAAGAAGACCTGAGTTCAAATTCAGATTCAGACACTACCAGCTGTATGACCCTGAGCAAAACACAATACTTCTGTTTGCCTAAGATTCCTCATCTGTAAAATGGGGAACAAACATAAAATGTTATAACTATCAAATGAAATATTTATGAAGCCCTTAAAAAGCCTTAAATACTATAGAAATATAGGATATTGTTATTATTCCCATAGGTATTTGAATGAATTGTACCTCTGTGACAACTAATTGGCCCAGGGGATAGAGCACTGAGCCAGAGTGGAAAGACTCAAAATTTAGCTTCACTTACTAGTTGTGTGACCCTGAGCAAGCCACATGGCACTGTTTGCCTCAGTTTCCTCATCTGTAAAATAAGATGGAGAAGGAAATGGCAAGTACTCCAGTATCTTTGCCAAGAAAATCCTGTGGAGTTAAGAAGACTCTGACATGACTGAAAAACAGCTGAATAAAAAAACTTCTGTAGTATTAAGAATTAAGAATTGCTTAATAGTAAGTGAAATAGTTGGTCATTAAAGGCATGGCCTTTTAATTAAGAGAACTGCTAATGTTATTAATTATGTAATAAGGGATGGTGGTAATGGCAGCTATTAAAAAAATGATGTCTTATAAATCCAATAGACTTAGGACAGAAAAAGTGCCTTTCCCATTCAGAGAGAGAACTATGGAGACTGAATTTGGATCAAAGCATAGTGTTTATACCTTTTTGTTATTGTTTGCTTGTTTTTTTCCCTTTCTTGTGGTTTTTCTCCCTTTTGATCTGATTTTTCTTGTTCAGCATGACGAATTTGGGAAAATTGCACATATTTAACCTATATCATATTGCTTGCTGTCAAGGAGCAAAGAGGGGAGAAGAGAGAGAGAAAAAATTGGAACATAAGGTTTTGCAAAGGTGAATGCTGAAAACTACCTTTGAATGTATTTGGAAAAATAAAATACTATTTTAAAATCCCTTATGATAAATAAAACTTATGTAAAGGTCACTGAGTCTACAATATTTCTGTATTTTATGTAGTAATTATTGGTTGTAGTTATACATAAACTATTTTGTAAGCTCTTTGAGGGCAGGATAATATTTGTCTTATTTTGTGTCTTTCTTAAGCACCTAGAACGGCATTATTCAAATAAAAGGTACTTAATACATGTTTGAATTGAACTCATTTTAAAAAAAGAGAGAGAGAAGCAATTAAAAATGCTAGAAAGGTAGATTGAAACCAAATTATGAAGGCATTTAAATAGCAGGCTGAGAAGTTTATATTTGGTCCAAGAGGCAATGAGGAATAACTAAAGGTTTTTTTACTTTGAAAATAAAAAAGGGCCTCATAAAGATTATTTTGATAGCTGTGTGGAAGATGGACTAGAGAAAGGGGAGAGGAGTGTGAGAGATTAAGAGTCTATTTTAAGATATTGATGAAGAGGGAAGGTGCCAGCCTGAATAATCAATCCATAAGCATTTATTAAGTCTCTGTCATGTGTGAGGCATTGTGTTAAGTGCTAGGACTACAGAAAAAGACAAAGAGACCCTTTTCTCCAAAAAGTCAACATCTATTGGAAAAGACAATATGCAAACATATATGTGTGTGTGTATGTGTACACACATATATAGATATATAGATATGTATTATAAACAGAAAAATAGGAAATAATTAGCAAAGAGAAGGCACTAGAATTAAGAGAAACTAAGGCTTCTAGTAGAAGGAACATTAGCTGGGACTTGGAGAAAGGCAGGGAAGGCAGGAGAGAGAGATGAAGAGTGAGAGCATTTCAGGAATGGAAAATAGAAAGAAAATGTCCAGAGCTAAGTGATCAGATATCTTATTCAGGCACCAGCCAGGAGGTCAGTATCACTGGATCAAAGAGTATGTGAAAGGATGCAAGGTGTAAGAAGATTAGAAAGATGTAAGAAGCAGGAGGGAAGAGCTTTAGAAGCCAAACAAGATTTTACATTTCATCCTGGAGGTGACATGGAGCCACAAGTTTATAACTTACATTTGGAATGTTTGGACTGGCACTTTATGAAAATCACTTTGTCTGAATGGAGGATGGACTTAAGTGGGGAGAGACTGATGTCAGGCAGATCCACCAGCCGGCTATTACAGTAGCCCAAGGGTGAGGTGATGAGAGCCTGAACCAGGTGGTCAAACTATTAGAAAGAAGAGGGCCTACATGAGAGATATTGTAAATGTAAAATCAGCAAACTTGGCAACAGATTGAATAAGGGGTGGGGGGGCTAGAGATAATGAGAATTTAAGGTTGTCACCTAGGTCATGAGCTTTGGGGACTAGAAGGAGGCTTAAAAAGGCCAAGGTCTCCCTCTACACCAAAGGCCATCTCCAGTCGTCCTGATCTGTATCTAGCCACTGGACCCAGAGAGGAAAATGAGGCAGGGGACCCTGCCCAGCCCTCCCTCCCTTAAATTCAATTCATTTGCATGTCCTGGCATCACTTCCCTGATGTCATGGTCCTCTTCAAGAATGAAGGACAAATAAAAACAACAATAGGAAAATATGAAGATTTAGGGGGAAAGATAATGAAACTGCAAGCAACAAAGAAAAAGTATTTTTACTTGACATTGACCAATATAGCTACATATGACCAAATATTTGACCCAAGTTTTACAATAAGATACTGTAAACATCACATAAAAGAAAAAGAAAAGATTCAGACTTCTCTGGTGTTGAAGGGAAGGCCAAAAAATTTTTACACAGATTTTCTATATCACAGAAGGGATAACTGTAAACAGCTAGAATATATGTATGGTTAGACAAGCAGTTCTCAAATTTTGTGGTCACAGAACCCCTTTAAACCTTTTTTTTTGGGGGGGTGAGGCAATTAGGGTAAGTGACTTGCCCAGGATCACATAGTTATTAAGTATTAAGTGTCAGAGGCCAGATTTGAACTCAGATTCTCCTGACTTAAAACTCTTAAAAATAACTAAGGATCTCTTAAAGTGTTTTTGTTTATATGGGTCTTATCTATTGACATTTAAATTTCATAAATCAAAACAACTTTGTATTATTATAAAAACAAATTTGACTTAACACACCCTTTGAAAAAGTCATGAGGACTCCCTAGGGTTCCCAGATCATATTTTAAGAACTGCAGATCTAGACAAAGAAGAAATTAAAAACAGGAAACCAAAAGCATAGGACATTTTGGTTAATTATATTGTTAAATTAAACACACATTTACATAAGATTTTTAGAAGTACAATTCTGGCTGAGCCTATGAGAAATTCAGTCTCTTAGTGTGTGAATATTCTCAAGTGCTTAGAGAAAACCTACCTGTAAATGATGTTCAGAGAATGCAGGTAGCCAATAGCACTGGCCACCTCAGCAGCATAGAATCGAGCCCGAGGTTCTAGGAAGCAGTGCTCCCGCTGCAAGTGGAAGAAGAGCTGAAGGAAAGAACAGCTTGTAAGCAAGCATCTCCTTGCACGAAGTGGGAACTACTTCCATGAATCATCTCAAATCTCAGACCAAATAGTACAACATTCAATGTAATAGGAAATGTGTAAAATACTATGGAGAGTTAGGTAGACTGTTAAAAATAAGAAGCTAAAGAGACCAAGATTATGTGGGCAGCTTTGCTTTGGCTTTTTCTATAGTAATGAAAAACTTCCCACCCATCCCAAATCTCAGGATTATGAAAGGATTGTTGGTTGTTGTTCAGTTATTTAGTCTTTCTTTATGACTCCATTTGGAGGTTTCTTGGCAAAGATACTCAAGTGGTTTGTCATTTTCTTTTCCAGCTCATTTTACAGGTGAGGAAACTGTCTGAGCCCATTTAATTAATGTCTGAGGCTAGATTTGAACTTAATTTTTCTGACTCCAAGCCTGGAAATCTATCCACTCCATCATCTACCTGGTAGGATTATTGGACCTAATCAAAATTCTCCCCACTACAATCATTTTTTAAAATAAATGACACAATTCAAAGTTAAGTTTTTGTGTCTCCAGAAGCCAAAATTTAGTCCTTTTAATTATATACCTTAACTACATTATAAACTATTTGTCAAGGATCAAAGTGAAGTTTGCTGAACTAAAGTTTGAATACTCCATTCTACTCCCATTTTGAAAGTTGGAAAATTTTCCCTTATCTGATCCTGTGGCACCTCTTCTATTTTCTATTATCCTTTTAAAATAGATTTTTATGGACAGCTTCAATTTTCACATTGCCTAGATTTCCCATATGTCTCTGCAAGAATTCATTTCCATCACCTCATTAACACTAAGGTTCAGAAGAACATATGGATCACCTGAGATAATTAGGCTCAGTATAGTGGAAGACTCTGTTCCATCCTCCATTGGAAAGAATGCTGAATTGGAGTCAGAGAACCAAGATTCAAATTTCAGTTCTGTCACTTAATATGTGTATGTTGTAGTTTTGTCAGTTAGTTGTATCCAATTCTTCATGACCCCATTTGGGTTTTTCTTGGCAGAGATACTGGAGCCATTTCCTTCTCCAGTTCATTTACACATGAGGGAACTGAGGCAAACATGGTCATGTGACTTACCCAGGGTCACACAATCAGTAAGTCTCTTGAGAATAGTTTTAAACTCAGGAAAATGAGTCTTCCTGACTTCAGGCTTGGCACTCTCCCCACTCTACCACATAGTTGACCACTGGGTCAATTCTTTGCCTTTGCATCTCATCTCTTCATCTGTGCAGTGAAGGGACTTGAGCTAGGTAATCTCTAAGTTCCCTTCCAGTTCAAAACCTGTGAGCCTATGATATTAAATTTGTTTCATATAGCCCCTAAATAGTGCTGATGACTGACCTACCTCTCCTCCATTGACGTAGTCTAGGACAAAATAGAGCTTCTCTGAAGTTTGAAAGGAATAGCAGAGACCCACCAGGAAAGGATGTGTCACATTCTTTAGGAGTACATTGCGCTCTGCCATGATGTGATTTTGCTGTCAGGATTCAGACACAAAAGGGAAAAAACTCCATGTTACACTGCTTTCTGCATCACTAGCTGCTTCCCACCTGCTCTGAATCATGATGTCTACCCAGGGGACCCAGGGATAGTTCTCAAAGAGAAATAACAGAATCTGTTGACATTCTCCAGTTGTCTGGGCTTTTGTGAAAGGACAGAAAGAATCTGTCCTAATCAGGCACAGCCCAACCCAGGAATAGTCTAAGCCAGAGCTAGTAAAATACAAACAATCACCCATGCAACCTCAAACCCCAGGAGGCTGGTTCTGGGCTGTTATGCCAGAGCATGACAACATAACAGCTTTTCTAAGGATTTCATGGAACTGAAGGGAGTTGAAGGGAGATGACGAGGGATGGGGAGAAGGGAGAAGCGAAATTTCCTCAATTCTCATTACTCAAACTGTGTTACCTCTTTCTTTTTCAAGATAGATTTCTTCTGTAAGACTTTTACAGCATAAAATTTCCCATCAGATTTGCGTTTGGCCAAGAGAACCTGCACCAGAAAAAACAAAAAGGTTGGTAGTGAGAGATGGCCACCTGGTCTCCAAATAACTAAAAAACTGCCATATGGAAAAGGGATTAGAATTCCTACATTTGTATTATAAGACAGAAGTTGAAGAAATGGATAGAAACTGAAAAGAGACAAATTTAGACCTCAAGTTGGAAAACAATTCCTAACAGTTCAAGCTATTCAAAAGTGGAATGGGCTTCCTCCAGAGATGGTATGGGTTCCCTCCAAAGATGGAACATTCCCCCTCACTGGAGGCCTCAAGCTAAGGCTGGACCATCACTTGTAAAGGATTTGAACTGGGGATTCCTTTTGGATATGGTTTGGATCAGATCTTGGGTTCCTAATCTGGGGTACACATTCCCACAATGAGTATAAAAAGCTCATCAAAATAGTATGGGGAATATTTTGATTTGATTTTTCTGAATTGATATCTAATAAATAAAGTTATATTTTCAGTGTACCCTTAGAGAAACATCTCATTCTATTAAATGTGCTCACAAGACTTGAATTTAATAATTTTATTTCTAATGTTCATATGCATGAGCCTTTCCTATTGAAAAGGAAATATAGTAAAGTATACTGAAGACCAAGAGACTGAGAACCTCTGGACTATCTAGGTTACTAGGGGCTGTCCTCCTGTTATTCAAATTCTGTGACTCTTATGATTCTATTAGTGCAGTTTAGTGGAAAAGACATAGCTCTTAGAGCCTGAATTTCCTCAGCTATCAGTCAGCTATCATATTATCAATAGTATGAATATTTATACTATTCTTCTCAAAAGATTGTGGTGAGAAAGGGGTTTTATAAGCCTTAAAGCATCAGAGAAATCTAAATTATTGTTGCTATTGTTGTTACTATTCTCTAGCTTGATAAGCCCAGAAGACAAAGGGCCACTGAGTAGGATGCTTGGTTTTACATTTCATTCTTTTCACATCTATAACTGTATCTATGTCTGTATCTATATCTATAGATGTGTTTGTGTACATATACGTGAGTGTAAGCTCATGTATTGTGTATATGTGAATGTATGTATACATATATCCAAAATGCCATCTTTTTTTATTTTGAAGTTAATAAAATGAACATTTCTATATACAAAGAACAGAAAAAGAGCTTTGCCTATGCAGCCACAAATCAGCATCCTGTATTAGATTGCTTGCTTCAATATTCAAGTATATAACAAATAAGATACATAATTTTCAAAGCTCTCCTACTCATCTATGATTCTTTATGTTCTCTGTTGTGCATTTTAAAAAATGCTTCAGTAATTCTGTTTTCTTACTTTTATTTTTTTTTTTATTTCAGTAAATCTATTGATAGCCTATTGCACATTCTGCTAAAAAATGCATCAAAGGCATGGAAGATCCTCTTGAAGTCTTGAGCAGTCAAGACTGATAATGAGTATCATTCCCCAAGAAGGTAAGAGCACTTTAGGTTTGGCTTCTGGAAGAAGTAAGGTCTCTGTCATTAGAAAAAAAAATTAGGAAGGACATTCTAAAAAAAAGAGAGAGAGAGAGAAGAGAGAGAGAGAGAGAGAGAGAGAGAGAGAGAGAGAGAGAAGAGAAGAGAAGAGAAGAGAAGAAGAAGAGAAGAGAAGAGAAGAGAAGAGAAGAGAAGAGAGAGAAGAGAAGAGAAGAGAAGAGAAGAGAGAGAGAGAGAGAAGAGAGAGAGAGAGAGAGAGAGAGAGAAGAGAGAGAGAGAGAGAAGAGAGAGAGAGAGAGAGAGAGAGGAGAGAGAGAGAGAGAGAGAAGAGAGAGAGAGACAGAGAGACAGAGACAGAGAGAGAGAGAGAGAGAGAGAGAGAGAGAGAGAGAGAGAGAGAGAGAGAGAGAGAGAGAGAAGATATGTCTGGAGTTAAAATAGCAAAGTTGTGGGTCCAGACACTAGAATAGGCTAGACTACACGTCAACATTAATACCAAAAGAGGCTAAACACTTCTTAATTACTAGATAAATCCTTCTTTTGGCAGTGATCCATTCTGGAAATTCCCATTGAGCTTCACATACCTATTTTCAAGGTAGGTACTTGGTTTAGCTTTTGTTTGCAATACTTATTATAATATTAACCTGAACTTTCACCATTTGAACCTTAGTTTCCCTGACTTGCATGCACTCAACCAAATTAATGTTCAAAGGATCACAGGATTTATTTCTGGCAGGATTACTAGAAATTATCCAGAACTTCTGGAGGTGGAGTCAAAATGGCAGAGTAAAGTCAAGAAGTTGCTCAAGCTCTCCCAGTTTCCCTCAAAAACCACATGAAATTAAGCCTCTGAACAGTCTGATGGAATGAAACCTCTCTCCAGCTCAAAACAGTGAAAAAATTTCAAAAAAGGTCAGTCTCACTAGAGTGAAAAGTGTTCAGCCCAGGTCAGATAGACTCTGGGAAAGCCAATGAGAGGATCTTCATCACAGCAAATCAACAACTAAAACCCTCAGTCCTGGCTCAATAGAGGAGCACAGTAGGGGGGCAGCCTCCAATCCCAGCTCAGAAAGCAAACTCTGGGAAACCAGGCTGTTTCCTGGAAATAGCAGACAAGTTACCCCCTGCAAAAACAAGGGGCTTCTGTTCTCAAAACCAAGGCTCAGAGCTGCACAAGAAACTTGGGACAGTGCCCCCTTTACCTCAGGAGCAGAGCTTGATCACAAAAGTAATGAGAGGGAGGTCACTCTACTTCTTTTCCCTATTCATTTGTTCTGGGGCTTTAAGAAGTGCGTTTTTTTTCCCCCTGAGGCTGGAGTTAAGTGACTTGCCCAGGGTCACACAGCTAGGAAGTGTTAAGTGTCTGAGATCAGATTTGAACTGGGATCCTCCTGAATTCAGGGCTGGTGCTCTATTGATCACAAAAGTAAACAAACAAAAAAAGAGAGGAAATACCAAAAGAAAATGATCAAGAAATAGAAAAGAATCTTGACCATAGAAAGTTACTATAGTGGGGCAGCTAGTTGGTGTAGCAGATAGAGCACCAGCCCTGTAGTGACGAGGACCTGAGTTCAAATCTAGCCTCAGACATTTAACACTTCCTAGCTGTGTGACCCTGGGCAAGTCATTGCCTCAGCAAAAATAAATTTTTTAAAAAGAAAGAAAGTTACTATGGTGACAGGGCAAACTAAAATACAAACTCAGATGAGGACAGAATATCCACAGAGGAAATCTCAAAGAGTGATATGAATTGGTCTCAAGCCCAAAGAGGCTTCTTGGAAGTGCTCATAAAAGACTTTACAAGACAACTAAGAGAAATAGAAGAAATTATCTAGTCAACTGCCCTCATTTCACAAGTAACGGAAACTGAGGCCCAGAGGAGGGAAGTAATTTACCAAAGATGTACATAGCAGAGCTCATTCTCCCCCCCCCCAAAAAAAGGAATTGATTTGAAGCAAATAAAAAAATTTAATTAACAAAAATCTGTTTTCTCTCATTCTCACATCCATTTCCCATGGTGGTGGGGAAAAAAGAAAACCAAAACCTTTGAAGCAAATAAGTAGATTGAACAAAACAAATTTTCATATTGTCTGAGTCCCAAATAAGGAGTCTCATTCTGCATCCTCAGTCTATCACTTCTGTCAGGAGGCAAGCAGCATGTTTCACCATCAGTTACCCAGAATTATAGCTGGTTATTGTATTGATCAAGGTTTTTATGTCTATTAAAGTTGTTTATCTTTATAGAGCTATTGTTATAAATTGTTCTCCTGGATCTGTTCACTTCACTTTTCATCAGCTCATATGAGCCTTCTCAAGTTTCTTATGTCATTTCTTATGACAAAATAGCATTTCTTTCCATTCTTCTATCATAAATTGTTTAGCCATTTCCCAATTGACAGTAAACTCTTTTTGTTTCTAGTTCTTTAACATTACAAAAAGTGTAGAAATATTTTTGCACATATGAGTCCTTATCCTTTTTCTTTTATCTTTTTTGGGTATGAGTGAAGTAGTTGTATTACTGGGTAAAGAAGAATGCACATTTAGTGACTTTCAGGGCAAAGTTAAAATTGCTTTCTAGAATGACTGGACCAACAGTTCTACTAATAATGCATTAGTGTGTCTGTTTTTCTGCAGCCCTTCCAACAATCGTCATCCTTTCTTATAGTCTTTGCCAATCTTGTAGATGTAAGGAGAAACCTCAGAGTTGCTCTAAATTTTACATAACTATTACTGATCTGGAGTACTGTTTTATATGACTATTACTAACATATTTCTTCCTTTGGAAACTTCCTCTTCATCTGAATTGATGATGGGTGAGATAAACAGAACAAGAACAATTTATAGTTGTGCAATATTATAAAGATAATCAACTATGAAAGACTTGGTAACTTTGATCATAAAAATAACCCACAAAATTTATGATAATGCTATCTGCCTCCAGAAAGAGAACTGACAGACTCAGTGATGAATTGAAACATGGTTTTTTATTTCTTTTTCTTTTTTCCCCCAACAACATGTTTAATGTAAGCATTGGTTTGACTGAACTTCATACTTGTAATAGATTTTTTTTTCTTTTTTTTTTTTTTTATTTTTTATTATATATATATATATATATTTTATAATATTATCCCTTGTATTCATTTTTCCAATTTACCCCCCCTCCCTCTATTCCCTCCCCCCGACGACAGGCAATACCATACATTTTACATGTGTTACAATATAGTCTAGGTACTTGTAATAGATTTTGTAGTTATTGCCTTCTCAGTAGATGGGAAAGGAGATGCAAGAGGCAGAGAATCCCCTTTTTAAATTTTAATTACATTTTATTAATTTTTTTTTAAAGTTAAAAAAAAACCCTGCCTGTTCATATCCTTTGATCACTGATGTGTTGAGGAGTGAGACCGGGAGTTGAACAAAAGATCTCTGACTTCAATATAATAATCTCCTTGAAAAATTGAAACTAGTAAATTATGAGAGCCAAAGCAAATTGCACTAGAAATGAATTGCTCCAAATGTATTTCAGGAAAGCAAAACAAATCATACCTTCTCTCTTAATTTGCAATTCAAGATGGGAAAGGATAGGAGACAGGCATTTATTAAGTGCCTGTTATGTGCTAAGTATTATACCAATTTTGTCTTATTTGATGCTCACAATTCTGAGAGACAGGTGCTATTATTATCTCTGCTTTATAGTTGGGGAAACTGAGGCAGACAGCAGTTAAAGTGACTTGCCTAGGGTCACAAAGGGAAATGGGAAGTATCTGAGCCAGATATGAATTTAGATCTTTCTAATTACAGGCCTAGTGTTTTATGCCCTCGCCCACCTCGCTGCCTATGATATGAAAATAATACAAAAGAATATGATGAATTCAGAGAAGTGTAAGAAAACTTGTATAAAATTGTACAGAATAAAGTGAAGGGAACCAGAGAAACAATAGACACAATGACTGTAATAATGTAAGTGGAAAGAGTAAGAAAACCAAAATGAATGCTATAATGATCAAAGATGGTCCTGGAAAAAGGCTTTTCCTCTCTGCTGAAGTAGAAGCTAGAAGGACATCATATAATATATATTACCAGATAAAGTTAATTGGTTTTGCTGAATTATTCCTTCTCTTCATACATTGTTACAATCTGAGTTTACTGGTGAAAATTGAGAAAATCTAATTGATTTTATTCTGTAATTTGTTTCCTTTTGTATCAGTATTGACTACAAAATAACAATAGTAGTGTTATTCAGTTATTCCAGTCATGTCTGACTCTTAATGATCCCATTTTGGAGCTTTTCTTGGCAAGGACACTAAAGTGATTTGCTATTTCCTTCTCCAGGTCATTTTACAGCTGAGGAACTGAAGGCAAACAGGAACAAGTGACCTTGAATTCAGGAAGATATCTTCTCGATTCTGAGCCCAGTTGTACCACCTAGCACAACAGTAACCTAAATTATGTTTCATTTGTCTCAGAATTAAATCTGGAAGTTCGGCTTTCCAGTAAATCATTCATTATCTCTGAGTTAAGTTTAGAAATTCAGTTTTCCTGCTAATCACTGCTCTATTCTTAGATCAAGGAAATCTGTTATCCTTGAAAGATGCAGGTGGTTGTCAAGGAGTCTGTTCTGCTTTCTGCAACACTGGCTGGGCTCCTGGGCTGTTATCACAGTAATGCTAATGAGCCATGCTGGTGGACACCACCAGTGAGCTTTCCCTAGTGACAAGAGAGAAGGAAGGCTTGTGGCTGGCTCTGCATTCCAAACTTCTCTCCAATCACGTTCCCCCCATGCCTGTGTGTTTTAGGATTTGTAGACAATCATGTTGTTTTCCTTATCTATTCTATCTTTTATTTATGTGAAATTTTTTGTCTGTGAAAATGATCTGTCCCATCTCTTTCAAAGCCTTTTGGCTTACTGAGGAGCTGAGAGACCCCTTTTAATGGTAACTGCTAGCCTCACCAATAAATCAATCATGTTCAGAGCTTTGTGCCTCCATTTACTTAAATTCCAGTCACAATACTGAGAAAGGGAGCAAGCATTTGGAAATGTAAAAACCAAAGATCCCCAAATAAAATAGAAAATAATATTAAGAAATCACTCAAGCATATTCAACTGAATTGAAGTGGGGATTTGTGACAGTGGCTTCTATTGTGCTGAAGAATTATATTTGTTTAATTTTTGTGTCCTTGATGTCATTGCCCTGAGAGCAAAGACCTAGATACTCTACCCTAGTTTTATTTTTGTATGCCAAAAGAAAAAAAAAAAGCAACTGGGCAGAGTATATTATCTAATATGAGAAGCTAGGTGGCCCAGTGATAGAGTACTAGACCTGAAGTCAGGAAGATCAGAGTATAAATCTGGCCTCAGACACTTACTAGCTATGTGACCCTGAACGAGTCGTTTAACCTCTGTTCACTTTAGTTTTGTAATCTATAAAATAGAGACAAAAATGGCACCTATCTCCCAGGGTTGTTATCAGGATCAGAGGAGATAATTTTTGTAAAACACTGCAAACCTTTAAGCACTCTATAAATGCCAACTATAATCATCATCATCATCATCATCTTCCTCACAGGTTTGACATTTTCTTGTGCTTTTCAATACCCTACATTAGGACTCTGACACTTACAGCCAGAGACAGAAAGCTAAGGTCTGTGGAAATCTCCCAGGGAGGTAAAAGCTCACATGCCAAGACAATTTTTCAACTGGAGTTTGTAATCGAGTCACTCCTAGCATGCTCCCAGACTTGAGTATAGAGCCAACACATCTCATAGGTCATTACTCGGTATCCTGGAGAAAGAAATGGTAAACCCTCCTGTATCTTTGCCAAGAAAACCTCTGTTGGACACAAAGAGATGGACACAACTGAAATGACTGGTATTGAGAAAGAGATGTGGGAAGTACAGATGTTGGCTAATAAGAATCAAGATGGTCGAGAATTTCAGGCACAGGTTTCCTTAAGCTCTTCAACCACAGCATGTCTAATCATTAAAATGTACTCTGTCCCTGGGCACCTAGGGCATACTCTGCACCCAATGTGTGTTAAAGTTATTTGATGACTAGCTCACTGTTCTCTTCTGTCACATGAAAGCAACATTCAAGCTACTCAAGCTAGTGTCTGACACAACAATTTGGGAATCAGATGAATTTATCAATTTTCAAGAAAGAAATCAGGGTCAATGAAGGAAAGAGAGAGAAAGAGACAGAGACAGAGAAGAGTGAGAAAGAGAAAAAAGAGAGAGATGCTTTTTGTCACAGAATAGAGGTTTCTAAACTCAGAAATGAAAATGAGGGGGCATAGAATCTACAAAAATGAGAAGATGGTATTCTTACTCTTTTTTATGTAAGTTACTATAGTCTGATGAAACCTTGGATCCCTAATAAGAATACAGTTTGCCATGAAAAAAAATAGAAATATATTTAGAAGAACTGCACATGTTTAAACTATATTGGATTTCTCTAGAAGAGAGTAGTAGGGGGATGGAGGGAGAAAGATTTGGAACACAAGGTTTTGCAAGGATGAATGTTGAAAACTATCTTGGATGTATTTTGAAAATAAAAACATATTATTTTTAAAAAGAACACTGCTTGGATTTTTAAATTCATAATTGAAGGAAATGCTAAATTTCAATTTAAAATTAGTAAAAACAAAATTAAAGATGCAATTTGTTCCATCCAAGGTCACTGATTGATTGAAATCTCTCCATGGACCCAGGATTCCTGCTCTAATAGATCACCTAGAAAGGATCAGAGTTAAGTACATGTTGACAGAATACTTCTCTGAATCAAGTATAATGTAGGCAGGAGGTCAAAGAGCCAACAGATCCTCTCTTTATCCTACTCAACCTTCTCCTCTGTTTTATGTGTAGATAAAGTTATGAGACTGTAAAAAAAAAAAAAAAAGACCCAATTCCAAGGTGGAAGAGATGCATTGGAAATTCAAAAGTCTGAATAACTCAAGGCAATTGCTGGACAATAATGGAAAGGGCTCTGAAATCAGCATCAAGAGGACTAGAGTTCAAATCCTAACTCTTCCCCTCTTTGAATTTCTTCTTTGCAAAATGAAGGTGAGAACAAAGGGCTATAAAACTGCATATTCTGTGATCCAACAATACCACCACTAGGTCTATATCTCAAAGAGATTTTAAAAAAAAAGAGGAGAAGGATCTATTTGTACAAAACTATTTATAGCAATTCTTTGGGGGGAAGCAAAGAATTGGAAATTGAGGGGTTGCTCATGAATTGGAATAGCTGAACAAGTTGGGGTATATAATTATAATAGAATGTTACTGTGCTATAAGAAATGATAAGTAGACTAATTTCAAAAAAACCTGGAAAGACTTATATGAATGGATACAAAGTGAAGTGAGCAGAACCAAGAAAGCATTATGCACAATAACAGCAATGCTATAGGAGGATCAACTGTGAATGACTTAGCCATTTTCCATAATACAATGATCCAAGACAATCAAAGGACACATGATGAAAAATGTGATCCATCTCCAGATAAAGAACTGATGGATTCTGAATGCAGTTCGAAGCATACTGTTTTTCACTTTCTGTATTTGTGTGTGTGTGTGTGGTTTTCTGTTGGGTCTGTCATCTTTCACATGACTAATATGGTAATATGTTTTGCATGACTGAATATTTATAACCTGTGTCAAATTGCTTAATGTTTCAGGAGTGGGAGGGGGACGAGATAGGGAGAAAGAAAATTTGGAACTCAAAATTTTAGAAATGAATGTTAAAAATTGTCTTTATATGTAACTGGGGAGAAAACTTTAAAAATTATTTTTTATGAGGAAGCTGGACTAGATGATTTCTAATTAATGTCTCTTCCAGTTCAGAATACTTCACTACCTGAAGTGGTATTATCTTATATGGAGAACTTCTCATATTACCACAAGAGTAAAACATAAAAAAACAGGAAGCACACCAATGTTCTTTTTGTTATGACTACATCAAAAATACCAGGCACAATGGCTAACCAATGTTTAAATTTTATCAAACTCTTGTTTAAGGGATTCTCTTTAAAAAGAAAATAATATCTAATTATGAGGCAGAGGACTCAGTAGCACCATAGGAGGCTTTCAGTGAGCTTATTCAGCATATTCTTTTGCCTTTTTAACGTTGATAATACAAAGGTCCTTCCTTGGTTAAGTGAGCCAGTCATCAAGTGTGAAAGAGTGTTCTTATCAGAGCTGGCCAGAGGTTATTAATCTTGGGAAAGGAAATATATAAAGGTTAACTTGAAGTTTTGTTGCTTCAGTTTTTCTTTCCTTGAAAGTTGAAAAGTTCAACAAGCTTATAAACTGGGGGGAATACCTCAAATTATCCCTCATATATACCCTCATTTACCCTTTAAGGCTTCTGTCCCCTCCATGAAGTCACCCTAAACTATTCTATAGGTTTGTCTCCTCTAAACTCCTGCAATAATTATGATTGTCTGAAGGCAAATACTCTACTCATGATGTAAGTAAAGACATCAGTGATATGTATATCCATTTTGTAAATCTTGACATAAACTAAAGGGGAAAATTAACAGACTCAATGATAGTATCCCCTAAAATACTAACAAGATGGGCTGATTCTAAGAAAGATTTACAATGGATACATATAAAGACTAATGCTTAGGTTAAGAAAAATCAACATCACAAGCTGAAGAAGATGGAGAGGGCACAGCTGGCCACCAATGTGTCTGAAGAAGTTTAGGGTGGGATGAGGTAGAAAAAGAGCAGCTCAGCATCTTGAAGCTAGTCGACGTCATTCATAGAAAATTTAAGCCTCCAGGATTAAGGATTGCATTCTGTGGTCAGATCATACTTTGAGTATGGTTTAATTCCAGTTATTTTAAGGAAAGACATTGAAATGTTGGAAAGCATCAATATGAAGGAAACCAGGATAGTGTAGTTCCTCAACTTGATGCCATATTAGAATTGTTTGAAAGAAATAATGATGTTTGCAATAGAGCTGACTTAGTGAGGGACATGATAGCTGTCTTCAAATTATCTCAAGGGCTCCCAAATGGAAGATTAGACTGCTTAGCTGTTTCTGCTTAGCTCCATGGAACAGAGCTAGAAACAGTGGGAAAAGAGACCCAGTCAACAAGTATTCTTAAGCACTCACTATGTGTAAACACTTTGCTAAACAGTAGGAATACAAATATAAGTAAAAAGAATAACTGTTCCTAATAGGACAAAGGAAAATAAAAAATAATGAAGGGAATGTGGGAAATGAGACATTTCCCTCTTGGTAGGGTTGTGAACTGATTCAACTATTCTGTAAAGCAATTTGAAACTATGCCTAAAAGGTTATAAAACCAGGCACCACTTTTGACCTAACAATACCACTACTAAGTCTGTATCCCAAAAGAGATTTTTTAAAAATGGGGGCAAATAGGTGACACAGTGGATAGAGTACCAGCCCTGAAGTCAGGAGGGCCCGAGTTCAAATCTGATCTCAGAGATTTACCACTTCCTAGCTGTGTGACCCTGGGCAAGTCACAACTCAATTGCCTCAGCAAAAAAGGAAAAAGAAAAAAAAGGTATCTATATGTACAAAAATATTTATAGAAGCTCTTTTCTGGGGGCAAAGAACTAAAAACTGAGGGAATGCCCATCAATTGGGGAATGGTGGAACAAATTACAGGATGTGATTATGATGGAATACTATTGTGCTATAAGAAATGATGAGCAGAATGCTCTCAGAAAAACATGGGAAGACATATAAACTGATGTAAAGTGAAAGGTATTGTGTACAAAGTAACAGCAATATTGTAAGATGATCAGATGTAAAAGATTTAGCTATTCTCAGCAATACAAAAATCCAAGACAACTTTAAAGGATTTATGATGGAAAATGCTATCCATACCCAGAGAAAGAACTGATGGTGTCAATACAGATTGAAGCATACTTTTTACATTCTTTATTTTTCTTGAGTTTTTTTTGGAGGGGTCTATGTTTTCTTTTTTAACATGACTCTAATGGAAATGTTTTACATGACTATCCATTTATAACCTATATGGAATTGCTTCTTTTCTTAATGCTGGGGGGTGGAAGGGCAGGGAGGAGAGAAGGAAAAGAATTTGGAACTCAATTTAAAAAAAATATTGCTAAAAATTGTTTTCAAATGTAACTAGGGGCAAATTTTAAAAAAAGAATAACTTCCTGCCCAGGGATGCTCTCCCTCTAATGGGAGAAGATTACACATAACAGAAAGCTGAAAAGAGAGGAGTAGGGGTAGAGAGCAAGGAAAATAATGGTGGAGAAGTCTAGAGAATCAGGAATAGATACATAGGCAAATTTAGGTTTGGTATAAGAAGAAATTTCCCCCAAAATCAGATCTAGCCCAAATCTAAATTAATGACTAATTTTTGATTAGGAGAGATTATTTAACTTGTCTCTCAGAGTATGGGATAGCTAGGTGACATAGTGGATAGAATACCAGGCCTAGATAGAGTGACAGATCTGGATCTTTCTTATTTCAAATCTAGCCTCAGATATTTATTAGTTGGGTGAGTCATTTAACCCCATTTGCCTCAGTTTCCTCATGAGCTGGAAAAGGAAATGACAAAGCACTCCTATACCTTTGCCAAAAAAAAAAAAAATCAACCCATATAAGGTTACAGAGAAACGGACAACTAAAACAACTTAACAACAACAATCTCAGGGTGTTTCGAGCATGACTAGTTTGTCTGGCATGGAGCCTACTGTAGTCCCTTGCCATGTAGATAAGGGTAGACTCCCTTAACTGCCTGCATCTTTAAAATGTGTGAACCTGAAAAGGGTTATACTTAGTACAGTGAGACCTCAGAGAAGAATACTTAGCAATCAGGAAAAGAAATTCAAATACCACTTACTTTTCCATAGCTCCCTTTTCCAATGACTTTCAGGAAGTCAAAGTCTGTTGGCCTGGCACTGTTGGAAGAGAAGAACATATTACTGATAAATCTCTTGTTCTAGCTTCTAGCATGTGGGGAAGCTACCCAGATCTTCCCAATAGAAGAATAATTCCAATCACTAAGGAGGAAACTCTCTGGCCACATTTTAGCTCAAATTATATATTCCTGGAGTATGATCTGGACCCAAAGCAAGCAGACTTTTCCATTACTTGATGTATGTTACATTATGGAGGGAGCAATAGAAGGGAAAGGAAAGGAAAGAAGGAATGGGAGGCAGAGGGGTTGAGCAGAAAGAGTTCTGACCCTCAAACAGAAGGACCTGGGTTTAAATACTAACTTGAATATTTACTAACTATGTAATATTGAATGGGCAAGTCACCCACTATACTTGAGTTTATTTATTCATAAAATGAGTGTGTGGTTTGTACTAGACAACTCTGGGTTCTCTTCTTTTTCAGATCTCTGAATCTTGATCAAATGAATTATTAAAATCCTGAAGTAAAAAGGCCAGTATTTTAGCATTTGATATGAGTAGGAAAACAGAAAGGCATCTCTGACCAAAAACAACAAAAATGAAAAGAAAGGGGGGAAAAATTGAGAAATACAACTTGGATACAGAAAAAAAAATAGTATCACAACAAACAATGAAAATGGGAAGAAAAAAACGGAGAACAATATAGTTCTTTGTCAGGAATTGAGGACAATTCTTCACTACATATTATTAACTCACCTTCCTAAAATAAAGCATCTCATTCATTCAACAAATACCTGATTCACCAACCACTGTTAAGGGAAGTTGAAAGAGACAGAAAAGACTCAATCTCAGTGCTCATCCATAAGGTCCAGATTGGACCTTAAATTAAACTGTCCTATGATACTCAGTTCCTTTCAACTTAATGAATTTAGAAAGGGCATGTACAAAAATAACTGCAATGCAGGATATACGTGTTAAAAGACAGAAGGGTACAGAGATATGAATACAGATGAGGAAGAAAAGTTTACTTCCCTCTAAGGCATTAGAAAAGATTTCCTGGAGGAGACTTCATACAAACTGAACCTTAAAAGATAAGATTTCAAGGCAGAGATGGGAAGAAAAGAAAACAGAGGCAAATATGCAAAGGCAGGAAAGTATCAGACATGTTTGTTGGGGAACAGCCAATTATCCACTTTATCTAGAGCACTAAGGTTAGGGGAGGATAAAGTCAAAAAAGTAGATTGGAAATGCTGGGTTCTGGAGATACCTGAATATCATTGGTCTTTGTTCACTAGATCGATGGTTTCCAAAGTAGAAGCTATGTCATTACCCCCAGGGGATTTGAAACCAACCAATCAGAGAGTGGGAAAATTGGGTCACATCCCATAGCCAATCTTGGCATTGTCTTTAACAAACTACACCTCTCATCGACCAACTTTCTAATACTCTACTATGCCCTCGTTCATGTTGGTCTTTCATTTCTGGCACTGACCTCTCAGTCTAGTTATAATCTAATTCTGCAAATCAAGCAGCTAGTAGTGTAAGCAAATTCACTGCCCCATCTATGGTTCCCCCATTTCTCCATCTTCCATCTCATCCTAAGGACCAGGCTCTGCTTCAGATAAACAGCCAGTGAGAAAGAGTGCTGCTTCTGAAACTTTTCCATTTTTTTGGAGGGATGATTGGGTTGCTACTTCCCTCTTCCTTCCTACTACCCCTTTTCTAAACTTCCCTATTATTCACCACTCACCAGCTTCAGTGCTGCATTCAACTTCTCAACCTCCTTCACGCTCTATATCCATATATATAGTATATTCACTCTATATTTCAGTAGCCAAATCTTATGTCTATTTCCATAACATCTCTCCCCTTTTCTTTATACACATGGCTATCACTGTAGCTCAGGTCCTCATCACTTCTTACCCAGATTATTGCAATAGCCCAGTCATTCTCCCTGACTCTCTCCTCTCAAACACTGGCTCTGGGAGATTTTCCTAAAGTATAGATCAAACCAAAGTCTGGTGGCTTTCAATTAACTTGTTCAATCAATTAGCTGTATTTGACTCTTCCTGATTCCATTTGGGATTATCAGGGCAAGATATTGCAGTGATTTGCCATTTCCTTCTCCAGTTTATTTTACAGATGAAGAAACTGAGACAAACGGGGTTAAGTGACTTGACTAGAGTCACAAAGCTAGTATTTTCTGAGGGCAGATTTGAACTCAGATGCTCCTGACTATAGGGCCAATAGTACCCACTGTGGCACTGTGGTACTAGGCTCCTTCCTATTAACTATCAAGTAATATTTGACTAAAAATCAAATATTACTTCATCTTCAATTTATACTTTTACTAATCTATTTTATATAAGTTTATATACATCATTATTATAGTAGTAGTAGTATATTATACAATTTGAAAATAAGTAAATCTAAAGGAAGCAGATATATATATAGATAGATAGATAGATAGATAGATAGATAGATAGATAGATATACTCAATAGCCTGAATTTACATAAAAGTTTGAAAACCACAGCACAAGTTGCCAAGTGAAGAATTTTGAGCAGGGGAAGTATGTGCCTTAGGAAGACTAAAGTCTGATGGTTGCTAGAGGGAGACTAGAAGCAGAGAACAACAAAATCCATTGATCAACAAATATATTTTCTCCCTTCTAGAGGTCTTCCAGGAAGCCCTCAGTTTCTTCATCTTTAAGAACTTACTTTGGATTTGCTGATGGTCCTAAGTTGATATTTCCATTGGGTGTTGAGGTCTAAAAAAAATTTTAACAAAGTTAAGTTATTTAAAACCACTTTTATTTCTTGAGTATTTTCTTTCTCAAAAGCCACAAACAAATCTATAAAGATTAATTTATTCTTTCAGCTGTGAAGTAGAAAAAGATCAATTACTGTCTTCATTCAAAAATGAAGAAAAAAAATTTTTTTTTTCCAATTTACTTAAAGAACAGTTGCAGAACAGGAAGTTCTAAAATCTCAGGATTCCAGAATCCAGCTATCTGTCCATTCATTCAAGTTCGTAGATCACAATTTGAAAGCCAAATATTAAAAACTCTTTATAGCCTATGCTTTAAGAGAAAATGAAAAAATTATAGAAGTGGCAAATCCAGGAGGATCTAGGGATAGTTCTGCCTAGTGGCACGATCGTTGTTTTTATATATTTTGTATATGAATCAAGATTGTAAAATTAGTTCCCTCCTCCCCCATCCTAATAGTCTGAAGCTCTTGAGAGAGTTAATATCTACTCTATTTACTTTTTCTGTTCCCTCCCAAGTTTGTACGATGAGGCTGGCACTTGCCCCTCCATACAGCTTTACTGTCAAGAGGTAGAGGAGTAATGGGAAAAATTTCCAACACATGTCATTGCATAACTTCCCACTAGGAACAAGGGATATAGAAAAAGTCCAAGTATTATGTAATTTTTTAGAGTGGGTAGATGGGAGTGCTGCTTTTGTGCTATTGTACAGCTAACATGTATTTTGTCTATTCTTTATTATAATCGTAGTAGTTTTATGCTATGTATGTACCATAACTAACCTATGCCTATGAGAAACATGTAAAATAATGTATTTACAGCAATTCTTACAAGTTTATAATGAATTTTTCTATCTTGTTTTATAACATTTTAAAAGAATTTTTTTCCTAATTGAGAAAAGGATACAAAATGCAAAACTCACAAGTTTGATAATTGAAAATTGCCAATTGTTTTGTAGTACTTTATTATGTTAAGAGTGTTGTCTTTCTTGGGCTTTTAGTTAGCTGTTAAATGAATACATTAGACACATTTGGGTTCTAGTTGGGATTTTATATAGCTTGCATTTTAATTCCTTGGTTCTTTGCTGTTTCTATTAGCCCATAACATAAAAAAAGAAAAAGAAAAAAAAAGTCCAGCTGTTTATATCAGTAAGTGACAATTTCTTCCTTTCTCTCATTTTATAAATATCTGATGCTAGGGATTATGAAAGAACTAAAGATGACCAAGATGCAGGCCCTAACCTCAAATGTCCTCATCTGTAAAGTGAGCAGATTGGAATCGATGGCCTCTGAAACACTATCATCCTATGATATTCTATCATTTAGTTTGAAAGGAGGTTAGATAGAAAAGGAGAGAAATTCCTAGAGGCAGACCCCAAGTTTCAATTTCTTAACACTGGCCAGTAATACATTTTCTAGATGATGAATAAATGAATGGCTAAAGCATTTATTAAGTACTTACAATGGGCAAGTGTTGGGGGGACAAACAGAAAGCTATTCTAATGGAGGAAGATAGACCTCATAGAAAATTTCAGCAGCAAGATGAAAGTGGTTTTAGACTGAATTGATGAAATAGTCAGAAATGCTGCTTCTTTAAGAATTTTTAAATGTCATTTCCACTTAAATGCAATTCCTACTGATAAAAATCTGACAGAATCTGATGATGTCACATTTGGGGTCTCCTATGTTTCTGTTTCCTTACCATAGCATGGAAACTATGAACTTTTTTCTTTTTAAAATATTTTAAATCTATATTTAAATATGATTGGTTTCTTTCATAAGCTCATAAATTTTTGCATTTTAAAACATGATTCTGAAGAGTCTGTAGGTGTCATCAGAAGGGAGATAAAAGGTTGAGAACTCCTGCTCGAGACTTTCTATTCACAAATCATAGCAAATTCAATTCAACATGTGGAACAGAAGTTTTCTATCTTCTTCCCAGATTCCTTGAATCCCAATTATAAAGATCTAGGATAACAAATGATAATAGGAATGCCCTCATCCTTGAAGAATAAGTTCTTGTTGGACAAGAAGGAAGTAAAGAAAGGAGAGGAGGTCACCCATTCCTTATCAAGTTAATTAGAGAGCTGAAATTAGAACTGAGATGGCTACTGGATAGAATGAAGAGAATTAAGTCAAAAAGAGCTGGGTTCAAATCTGGCCTCAGATACTTGCTAGCTGTGTGACATTATTTATCTCAGTTTCCTCATCTTTAAAAATGACTTGGAGAAGGAAATAGCAAACCATTCCAATATCTTTACCAAGAAAATCTCAAATAGGGTCATAGAGAGTTGGACCATCGAAAACAACCAAACAACAATAAATCCTAACTCCAAATTCAGTACTTTCCCATGTAACTACCACCCCCATTCAATAATCTTTAGTTTATTACGTATACTTCCAGAATCAAATTGTTATGCCACAGTTCTCTTTTAGTGTCCTGACTCAGTTTCCCCAATTGTTCTGTCTCAGTTTATAATTGTTCTGCTCAATCCTGCAAAAGTGCCCCTTCCTCTTTATCAGAATATTTGATAAGGATAAAAGATCTTATGTTTTAGAATATCAGAATGCCTCTCCCCATCCCAGATATATCAGATACCACCTTATTAAGATGCTTCTCCCCATCTCTGGGGTTCCTCCCCCCATTATGTCATCCCATCTCCAGTGGCCCACCCCACCCTGTCAGAGACCCGTTCCTGCTCTCAGCACCCTGATTCAGCCCCTGCCTCAGTCTACCCCCTGAGTCTGAGTCGGTGTATATACGTCATTGAGAACTCACATTGTTTGCTGGATCCTGGAGACAATAGTCTCATTCGGCTCTGGGACCAAACCATGGATCCATTTGGTTCCAGTAAATCTCTCCCTTTTAAATAAATTATTAAATACTCTCTAATTTTTGTCTTGCCTCAGTTTCTCTGGCATTACAAAATACAATATCTTTTAAAGCCCTTCAGAACTCAGCCCTTTTCTACCTTTCTTATTCTCCTCTGAGGACTTTCTGATCCAGAAGCAGATTGTTCATCATCCAAGATACTTTATCTCCTGACTTACATTTTCACTGGCTATCCTTCATCCCTGGAATGCTTTCCTCCTCAATACTTTCTGACTTCCCAATTTCCTTCAGAACCAGCTAAAATCCCAGATTCTACAAGAATCTTTTTCCATACACCCTAAATGCTAATGCTTCCCTCAGAGATTATCTACATCTTGAATCTATCCAGTTTGAACATAATAATAGGCTAGGATTTTATAGCACTTTTTTTTTTTTTTTTTTTTAACATTTTCTAGCTCCACTAGAATCAGGAACACCTAAATTAAAATCCAGCCTTAAGATGGTAACCTTGGACAAGCCCTCAATCCACTGGAGAAAAAAATAGCAAACCAATCCAATGGCAAACTCCTCTAGTACCCTTCCCAAGGTCCCATGGAGAATGAGGTCCACAAGATAACAAAAAGTAGGAAACAACTCAACAACAGCAATAACAAAAGACTTATCAAGCACTTTACAGGTATTTCAATTTATATTCATAATTACTCTGAGAGGTAAGTGCTATTATTATCCCTGTTTTACAGATAAGGAAACTAAGGTAGACAGAGATTAAGTGATTTACTTGCCTAGCCACACAGCCAGTATGTATGTATCTAAGTGTGTGTATGTGTGTGTGTATTACACATATATGCATATATATGTACATATATAATAATTTTTTGCATTGTCATCTTTCTTACTAGATTCTAAACTCTTTGAGTTCCGGGGCTGTTTTTGCCCTTCCTTGTGTCCCTTAGGGCACAGTGCCTGGCTAAAAGTAGGTACTTAATGAAAGCTTCTTGACTTGAGTCATTTCACTGTAATAATTATTACTATTTATACAGTGCTTTAAGGTCTGGAAATATCTCATTTTAACCTCACAACAATCCTGAAAGGTATGTGCTAAGATTATTTCTATTTTTTTCCCCCCTGAGGCTGGGGTTAAGTGACTTGCCCAGGGTCCCACAGCTAGGAAGTGTTAAGTGTCTGAGGTCAGATTTGAACTCAGATCCTCCTGAATTCAGGACTGGTGCTCTATCCACTGCGCCACCTAGCTGCCCCTGATCATCTCTATTTTATTGGGAAGTTCAAAGACTCGCCTATGGTCTCACAGCCAGTAAATATCTAAAAGATAATCCAAACTCTTCCTGACTAGCATTTAGTGGTCTAGAGCTGTATTCAACTATTACTCTCCTTTTGTAATGTAAAAAAAGCCCATATTTGCTATGAGTCTTGTTTTTCTTTCTTTTTTTAATGGGTTAGAAAGAAAAGAGGAAAAAATACAGGTTTTTTCTAATTGAAAATTTTTTTTGATATTTTTAATTCCCTTTAAGACTCAGAGGAACTAAAAAAAAAGAATTAGAATATTTTATACATTGAAATTAATTTACTACATAAGTTACTAAATAAACATAGTTTGAATTGATTTTTTTTGTGTTAAAGACTGTAACAAATAATTTAATAAATAACTAAACCTAAAGGGCCTATTTATTTGGCTTCATTATCTTACAGTGTCCCAATTAATTTGTTCTTGCTCAGCATATCTTCTTGGAAGGATATTGCTTCCACCCCTGCACCACACGTAAGACTTATACAGAGATATCTCCATTCAATGCATTAGACCTGGCAGACTAGCCAGAAAGGTTATAAAGAAAGTGATACATGAACCATTTCCTGTCTAGAAAAGAAAGGTTTATCAAAAGGAAAAAGTCTATTAAAAAACACAGACGTGCTCAGAACAAATAATAACATGATCCTAAATAAAGCCCTTTAAGTCTTTAGAGGAGGCTGATGAAAGAGAGAACCCTTTTACTCACTCTCTCCTAATAGAAATAGAGACACTTTTTATATAATCTGAGCCAATTCCAGATAGTTTAAAATTTCTTCAGGCCATAGATTGGAAAGTTTAGAAGAAATCTCAGAAGATAGTCTTTTAATTCAACTTTTAATTCAAGAAGGAATTCCATTTGCAATATCCCTATTCTATTACCTGTAATGCATACTAATTAAAGTCTAATTTTCAGTTATAAAATATTACTTACATTCAATCCAAACCATTTTTCATGCAAAATAGGACTCTCAGAAGTTGCAAAGCAGGTGCTGACCAACATTGGTAGAGGACATTTCCTCACCTGAGAGATCCAGTTTCTACCCACAATATGAGCAAGGCCAGACATCTTAATCATAACAAGAATAAAAACATCCACCATTCCCAGCCCCTTCCAACCTATCCTTCCAGATTTATCTTTTCTATTACTACTACATAGTTCACACCTTTACCTCAGATAAAATCACAGAACCATTATAAACTCATAGATTTAGAGCTGGAAGGAACATTAAAGCTCATTTGCTTTGGCCTTTACTTTGCAGATGAAACTAAGACCTGTAAAAGTGAATATAAGTGACAGAACCAGGATTGAACCCAGGTCTCTTGACAACCTCCACAGCTCTGGCCTTAAGAACAAGAGTAGGCAAGAAGGGTATCTCACTATTGCATTTAAGTAAACTAAATTCCCAACACTTCAGCCTTTTCCTTTTCCAGAGAGCTGCTCCTTTGGCAAAAATGACCCCAACTCCATCTCTCTGGATAGTTTCCTGGTATATCTCTTCCCCCCACCCCCTTCTGCCTTCTCTTATTATTGTCTCCTCCTTTAGACTGTAAGCTCTTTGAGAGTTGTGACTATTTTTTTTTTTTTTTTTTTTTTTTTACTAATTGTATTCCAGAGTTTAGCACAGTACTTGGCACACAGGAGATGCTTAGTAAATGTTTATTAGATTTATTGGATTGGATTCCTCCTCTCCAAAGCAAAACCAGTTTTAACTCACCTGGATTTCCAAAAGAATTCATTGTAAAACAGCAAATTTCTCATTCTACAGATAGGGTGCAAGGCCCCCTCCTCAATTTCTTCAATTTGTTCTTTTTTTTCCACACCAAAATCATCATCCAGTTTCAGAACTCCACTTGCCCCTTCTCTTTTCTCCTTTCCCCTTTACCTGCCTCAGACCAGGGAACTTTCAGTAACAAGCTTCTCCACACTTTGGTATAGGCAGCAGGTCACAGATCCACAGAATTTGAGAGTCGAAAAGGATACTGGAAATTATCAAACTCAATATTCCAGAAAGGGAAACTGAGGCCCAGAGAGAGAGAAAACCTTGCCTCTGTCACACTGAGTTGGTGACAGAGCCTGGATAAAAATCTGAGTTTCCTAACTATTAGTATAAATCTACTAAAAGCAGTCCAGAGTCTGGAGTTCCACCCTCAACCCTCTCCCCCATTTTTAACAGAAGTAGAAATAGAAGGACTCTTCCCAAAGTTCACTTACTATAAGAAGAGAATAAGATTGCATTATCTAAAAAAATCTTTTTTTTTTTAAACAAAAATTTTTTTTACTGCCTTTGAGAACAGATTTGGAAATAAATAAAAATACATTCATGTAGCTATCTTCCCAGCAACCCCAAAGGGTCTAGGCCTTGAATTTCAGGGCCCTAAAATGTGATGGTATTATACAGGGGCCATACCAACTTCAGCTTACCTGGAGGCTAGTACTTGCAGAAGGATCCATTGTAAAATAGCAAATATGTCAGCACTGCCAACTAGAAAAGATAGAGAAAAGAGGCTGGTATTAAAACCCTCTCCCTGCCTTTCCTTTCCCCTCTTCTTTTTCATTCTTTCCCTCCTCCCCCTTCTCAGAACACTTAAATAATCAAAGGAGAGCTCCCAGGTATAGTAAATGTCCACACTTCAATGTTCAAGCTGCAAAGCCCAGCCTCTTGCATCCCTAAGGGCCACGTAAATTCCTCTCTAGCCCACTGGCTAATACCCTTTGCCCTTTCTGGGGCTTGGAGCCAATAATGTCCGATAGGGTTCAATGCTCCATCCATTAGGCCCCTTACCTGGGCAGGCTAAAGTCATTCCCTTTCATCCTCACCATTGGAGCTTTCCTGGGCCTCCTACAATCCCGTCCTCAAAAGCACAGAAATGGGGGTGGGAATGGAGAAATTCACAGGAATGTGAACTTCATGACAAGGAATCAGTGAACCAAAAGCCCTTGGTTTTCTTAGGGGCTTGCAGGGGAATGGGGAGGGGGGAGGGAGGGAAGGTCAGGATTTCTGCTCTGGTCCTTTTATTTATCCAATCTCTCTCCATACCAAAGCCATCATCTAGTCTCAGAACTGACACCCTCCGCTTTTCCTTTTTCTGTACACCTGCCCCAGGCCAGAGAACTTTCAGTCACAAGCACCTCCACACTTTGGTACAGGTAGTGAGCCACAGATCCACAGAACTTTAGATTAGGAAGTGACCCTAAGCAATATCAAGCTAATTCTTCAGAAGGGAAAACTGAAGCCTGCCAAAGATCAGACTGTGTTAGTGACAGGACCTGGACTAAAATCTGAATTTCCTGACTCAAGTCTGCTAAAAGCAGCTCAGAGCATAGGGTCCCACCCTCAAGCCCCCACTCCCAAGACCGCTTCCCATTGGCCATCATCATAAACAAAGAGTGAGACAGCAGTACCTCAAAATCTGTAGAATCCTCTGTTTGCCCTCCTCCAGTCCCTTTGGTCTGTAAATTCTGCAGAGCCAAGCAGTTGTCGGGAGCTGACAAACAGAAGAAACCTATTGTGTGCGTACCTACATTTTCCCCAATAATTTAGCATTAAAAATTAATGGAAAATGATGAGCAAATCAGCTTTCGGCCAGTCTCCGAGGAAAGATCGGTCCCCAGATTACAACGGAAGCCAGTGTGGGAACCTGTGAGCCGGAGCAGTGATTTAAGGAGTTTCTCTTTTGTGTAATAAACAGCCAGCAGAGGCCCCAGGAGTGACCAGCTGGGCCACAGCTCGCTCACCTTTGCCTCCTTTCCCCAGCTGTTACAACACACCCATCGCCAACCCACTTGCCCCACCAGGGCGGACCTGCCGCTGGAAGTTCAGTAATCACAGGGTTGGGGGAGGCAAGGCAGGGAGGAAGGAAGAAGTCTTTCTGCCTTCTCAGGGAGAGCCCAAGCACCCTGACTCTCATTTTCCACACAGGCTTTGGCCCCAAGAGAAGACTACTATTGCTCCCAGGCTCCCAGATGTACAGACAATAGCTGTGAGAAATCCAAGCTATGAAGGAGAAATCGAGTCACAGTATCTCCGAGTGGGAGAGGGATTGTAGCTGCCAATCCAACTTTACCATGGGTGCATAAGCAGCCAATGATCGAGCTGGGTTTTAAAACTGGATCTGCTAGTGCCAAATCCAGCATGTTCTGCATATTATATCATATAAAGACAGAGCTGAAAGAGACCTTTGAAAGACAGAATGTCAGAGCTTTTGTTGGTGGTGATTATTCAGTTGTTTTCAGTTGTAACTAATTCTTTGTGATCCCATTTGGGATTATTTTAGCACACCTATTAGAGGGTTTGCCTTTCCGTTCTCCAGCTCATTTTATAGATAAGGAAACTAAGATAAACAGAATTAAGTGACTTGCCCAGGGCCTGAGTAAATGTCTGAGGCCAGTTATGAATTTAGGAAGATGAGTTTTCCTAATTCTAGACCTGATGGTATAGATCCACTGCACCACCCAGAAGAGACATGATATAGAATGTTGGAAGGCCTTAGAACACAGAATGTTAAGAGTTAGAGAAATTTGAAATATAAAAAATAGAATGCTGGAGCTATACCTTCAGCATTCACCTAGTCAAACCTTTTCATTTTACAGAGGAGAAAACTGAGGCAAAGAAAAAAGATAGGGCATATCCAGCATTATATAACAACTAGCAGTAAGCTACACAATTTCCCACAAGATTATACTATGTCTACTATGGTCCTAGTCTGTCCTTAACAACTATATATACACACACACACAACTTTGTAGTAATCTAAGAGAAAAGAAAGACCAAAGAAAGAGCAAAAATACCCTTTGAATAAAAGTAAGGGAATTAAAATCTGTCCCCTGGACTTTCAGCCCTGACCTCCTCTTCTTTCCCCTCCCCCTTCTCAAACTTAGTGCCAAGGCTGTACATTACGTTAAGTTTTATTTATGCCTTCTCTTTCAGTCCCCAGTTCTCTTGTCAGCATTAGTCAGAGAAAAATCGGCATGTTATATTTGCCTACTCAGTGAAAGTAAATACAGAAATAAGAAAGGAATGTGGCAGATTTATGGCCTCAAACTCCAGATCCTAAATTACTGACTGTAAGTGGGACTGAGCACCTTTCCCCTTGGACTCAAGCCCTTTCAGGGGGTGGGACCAGAGTTCAGGCAGCATCAGGGATCAGATCAAGAGCCTGGGCCCAAGGACAGTCAATAAAAGGTGTTTCTGTATGGTGCTAAACATCATCAGTGGGATTGGCCAGTGGGAAGGCAGAACCTGAACTTCCAATTTAGGCAACAGTCTGCAGGAGCTAGGGAAGGAGCTGTGAATGTCTTTCCTTTCTCCATTTGCCCCTCCCCATCAGCAAAAGAACTGATCAAGATGCTTTCCTGGAACCAGCAGGTCAGAAATACTGACAGAGCTGGCCTGTCAGCTTTCCCAGGGACCAGTTGGACACTGACCTGACTTAGGACCTCCAGACCCACTCCTTCTGGAGCTGACCCTGAGGCATTTTCCTAGGCACTTCATTTTGTAGGTGGCTTGAAATTCTCCGAATTTTCAGAAATATATCTTAGAGATTCTGGTCATTAGGGATAAGCATAAGACCCTCCATTTCTAAAGCTCAGATTCTGACCAGAGACGAAAACAGTGTTGAGCACAAAAGTAAACCAAGCCAAAGCAAAAAACCCTGTGAATTCCCCTACTCTAAAGAGTCAGTGTCCTTCCAATTTTTTTTTTGTCCATTGTAGAAAACTACAATGTAAACTTTTGGGGAGCAGAGAGAGTTTCATTCTTGTATTGCATCCCCAGTGCCTTAAACACTTCTCTGCAGAGAATAGGTCCTTAAATATTTGTTGAAATGAAAAAAGCAAATATTTATAAGACACCGAATCTGTGCTTCCCACTATGCTAGCAAACCCTTCCCCCACAATACAAACCAAAACCAAAACCAAAACCAAAACCTTAGATAAGATAGAGTTCTGGCCTTAATGAAATTTACAGTTTGCAAAGGGAGGAACATACCAACATAGAAATCGTCATAATATAATATACACAATAAGCACATTAAAGAGGAACAAAATAAAATGCTATGTGAAGTCTGAGGGAGACAGTATCTAATATAGTAGTACTATTGTACTATTTAAGGGGTTTATCATGAGACTTAAAAAAGATAATTAAATATGTAACAAATAAGTATACATGTAACACACTCTGAAATGCTATATAAATATAATTTATTATGACTATTACTAGTGACAGGAAATCAGGGAAGGCTTCTTGAAAGAGATGGCATTTGGGCTGGACTTTAAAGGAGGGCTAAGATTTCCAAGAGAGAAGGGAGGAACAGCTCATTTCAGGATTGGGGAACAGTGTCTGAGCAAGGGTACAGCAGAAGTGGAAGAGCACATTACTATATGTTTGGGTAGGGGAGAGGCTATAGAGAGTTGTCCAGTGCAGCTGGAGCACAGAATACACGAAGGGTATAATAAGAGATAAGGCTAGACATGTGGGATTGTGTCAAAATGTAGAGAACCATGAGAAACGTAGAGAACAAAGGAATGAATAAGAACTTTACCCAGGAAGCAATAAGTAACCCCTGCTGATTTCTAAGGACTTAATCCAAATCTATGGTTTTTTTTTAAAAAAGATTATTCTGGAAACATTATGAGGAGGGATGGATTGGCAACTATAGGTAGGAAATAACAGTTTTTACTAAAGTAATATCACATCACTTTAAAAATGGAGGAAATGGTAAAGAAACATATTGTGAGGGTAGAATCTGGACACTTTTTCTCCCTTGCTTTACCTGACTTATCTCTTAGCTCTTCCCATTCTAGATTATCTAACACTCTAACCCCTCCTTTTCATTCACCTTGGTTGATTTATCAAAGCCTTTCTGCTCTTAAATACAAATGTCCTTCAAGGTTGGAAAGAAGACAAAAAGGAAACAAACCCTTTTTATGTACTTACTATTATGTAACTTACTGTTAGAAACTGTAGAAAGTGCTTAGGATAACATACAGTCAATTTTTGTCATTTGCAGTACTTATGCTCAATAAAGTTGCCATAAACACTGAATTAGCAAATATTGAACCATTGCTCCTAAGGGAGCTATGGGGTTTGATTCCTGAGAGCCTCTGGTCATTACATTTTCATCAACTAATCAATATATAACCTTGTTTTATGTATTTTTGTTTAAAGGCATCTTATTTAACATATATTTCTTATGCATAATTATACAGGAATTTCTTTTTCCTTTTTCTGAATATATGATATGGTCAATTCATTAACAGTAAACTGATAGTAAATGGCACCGTAATTCATGCATTATCCAACTTCAACACACATTCCTTCTCCATAAGATACCTCACAGCCTCCTGTGCTTAAGCAATACTAGAAAGCACACCAGCACTATTCCTGGAGGCCATTTTAAACAGCTAAATTGCACAAAAAGCACAAAAATGCACAAAAAAATAACACTAAATACATAGCAAAAAGGACACTTATTTACAGGATAAGAATTAAAACAAGAAAACGGATATATTGCCTTATTCAGCCTTACCTGGAAACTTATGCATAGGGTAACTCAAATTTTTCACCACTTTGTACATGTCTAAGAATGACCAAAAATGACCAAATGAGTATTGATTTTGGAGTTATAAATAAATTTTAATGACTAGAAGAATTCACAAATATGGAATCCATGAATAATTAGGATTGATTGTATAAGCAAAAAGAAAGATAATTTTTGATCTCAAAGAGTTTTCATTCTATGGGGAGGGAAAGATATTATCCATAAGGAAGAGCTGCAGAATTGGAAGGATAACAATGATTTTGAAGTCAAGAAAGTTAGGAATAGGGAAGGTCAATGGAGCAGGCTGACCTGAGACCTTGCAAGCAGGTATTTCAGACAGTAATAGGATATTCCAGAGCAAGAAAGTTCCAAGCATCAAGAAAAGTTCAAAAATGAGACAAGAACAGAGATATAACTATGAAATCCCAAAAGTCAGAAACAGGGCTAGAAGGTACTCTTCTCTATAAGCTCTCCCTTGATTTCCTCATGAGTTCCTATGAATTCAATTATAATGTTTAAACAGGTTGGACACCCAAATCTATTTATCCAGCTTTCATCTTTCCTCTGAACTCCTATTCATCATTTCCAACTGTATGCTAGATCTTCCCACCTGGATATCCACTGATATCCCAAATTCAACACATTCAAAATGAAACTCATTATCTCTAGCCCATCTCTCATCAGACTCTTCCCTTTTCCTATCTTCCCTATCTCTACTGAAGGCCGTCCTGTCTTCCTGGTCACGCATGTTCATAACATTAGAGTCATTCTTGATTCTTCCCTTTCCTTTAACTCCTATATCCAATCACTGCCAAAACTTATATAAATTGTACCTTCACAGTGGCTCTTATATTTACTCCATTTTCTCCACTCACATCATAGTTAATGGTCTTCATCACCTTTCACTTGTATGATTACAATAGTCTCCTCATTAACCTCTCTGCCACTAATCCCTTCCAAATCTCTACCAAAATCATTTTTCTACGGGAGAGGTTCCCCTGCACAAAAACTTTTGATGGATCAGAGATATCTTATTGTCTGGAGAATGAAATATTTGTCAGTCAGTTTTCAAGGGCCCATACAATCTGATTCTAATCTACCTTTCCATCTTTATATCACAATATTCCCTTTCATACATTCTGTTTCCTAGCCAAACTGTACTGCTAATTGTTTCCTGAACTAGATGAACCATCTTCTTTTGCCTCCATGTACTTCCATATTTCTCCTGCGGTTTGGAACTACATTCCAAAGAACTCATGATGAAAAAAATGTTATCCATCTCTAGAGAAAGAACTGATGGAATCTGAAAGGAAATTGAAACTTGCTATTTTTCACTTTATGTATTTTTGTAGGTTCTGTTTCCTTTGAATCTGTGTCTTCTTTCACAATATAATCAGTATGATAATATGTTTTACAGGATTGAACATGTATAATCCAGAATATATTGCTTACTGTTTCAGAGCAGGAAGAAATAAGAGAGGAAAAGAAAAAAATCTGGAACTCAAAAAAGTTTTTTAAATGAATGTTTGAAATTGTTTTTACATAAGTGGGAAAAATAAAATATTATTATTAAAAATATAAACCATCTCTCCTGCCTAAAATGGGCTCCCTCTTCATCTCAGCTTTTTAGAATTTTTATTTTCTTTCAAGGCTCTGCTTAGTACCTCCCCTGTGAAATTTTCCCTGATTCTTCCAGCTATTGGTACTCTCTCCTACCTCACTGGATCATCGATTAAAATCTGGGAGGGACCTAGAAGCCATCAAGACCAATATTTTCATTTTACAGATGAGGAAACAGGCACATTGAGGCTAAGTTATTTGCACAGAGTCATAAAACTAATAAGTGTCTGAGTTGGGATTTGAACCCTGTTTTTCCTGATTCCAAGTTGAGCACTTTGTCCATGACACTTTGCTAACTAGGACTTTATCTGTTCTCTCCTTTACCTTTTTCACTCCCTGTACTGTAAAACACTTACTGGGTGTTCATGTTGCGCTCCATTAAAAGAATGTAAGCTCCTTGAAAGTAGGAACTTTTTTTGTCTTCCTATTCCCTTCTCCATAGTAGGCATTTAATATTTGTCATTGTTAAGACTTAGTAACTGATTGGTATAATAGGAAAAGAAAGGTAAAAGTTCAGAGAAATCCATGGTTTCAAATATGGGAGACGTTGAACTGTGTAAAACAGTGAAGTCAGAAGGAAGAGCAGGCTCTCTGAACTCAAGGGAGGAAAGATTCTCTGAAATAAAGTGGGGAAAAAAAAAGTCCAGGTAGTCAAGACTGCCAAAAGCTGAAAAGTTCAAGGAAGAAGAGGAAAATGTCAGGTATTTGAGACCCTGTGGAATTGAAAGAGGTCAAAGGAGAAGCAGCTATACTGTAAAGGTAGCAAAGGAATGCAGATGCTGTCTCTGGTTCTGGAACTTGGTCATGGTGATTTTGAGGATTAAGAGGTGACCAATGACCTCTGAGAGCAGTTTCAGTAGAGTGATAAGGACAGAAGCCAGACTGTAAGGAAATAAGAAAAAAGCAGGTAGTAATAAGACATTGAGAATTTAAGTGTAAACAATTTTCCTCCTCTTCTCCTACAAACTTCTCTTTAGATTGTCCTATTGATATTGCTCTTGGCTTTCACATTTACACTACTTTTTAATAGAATTTAGCATGGAAGGGGAAAAGAAAGCTGGACAAGTGAATATGAATGAAGAATTGAAGAAAGGGTTTTTTTTTAGGATTAAGAAAACATGAATATCAAGAATCCAGATAGAAGTTTAATTTTGTGATTTCAGAAAGGCCTGGAGAGACTTACATGAACTGATGCTGAGTGAAATGAGCAAGACCAGGAGATCATTGTATACTTCAACAACAATACTGTATGATGATAAATTCTGATGAACATGGCCCTCTTCAACAATGAGACGAACCAAATCACTTCCAATAGAGCAGTAATGAACTGAACCAGCTACTCCCAGGGAAAAAACTCTGGGAGATGATTATGAACCACTTCATAGAATTCCCAATCCCTCTATTTTTGTCCACCTGTATTTTTTATTTCCTTCACAGGCTAATTGTACACTATTTCAAAGTCCGATTCTTTTTGTACAGCAAAACAACTGTTTGGTCATGTATATATATATATATTGTATTTAACTTATAATTTAACATATTTAACATGTATTGGTCAACCTGCCATCTTGGGTAGAGGGAAGGAGGAGAAAAGTTGGAAAAAAAGGTTTTGTAATTGTCAATGCTGAAAAATTACCCATGCATATATCTTATAAATAAAAAGCTAAAATAAAAAAAAGAAAAGAAGTTTAACTTTGATGAGAATTGTCTATATCTCTTCTTTTTTGGATAGAAAAAATAGGTAATGACTTTGAGAAGTTATGAGAAACAGAAAAACTCATGTTGGCTGGTCTCAGTTTTCTTACTAAAATGGGAGACTAGGTCATTTGGATGCATTGAGAGAGGAAAAGATTTGGAATAGTTGTTATAAACTTTGTACACAGTGGGCAGTTGGTCATTCTGATGACAAAATGAAGTGATCTATGTAAATTTACAAATATCCTCTTTCAAAAATACCAATGCTCTGACATTTGCATAAAGACAAAGGCAAGCTTAGCAAAAGGACTTTATATTAGAAACTATCCTCCAATGGCTTTGAAGTGAGGAATTACATATCATTTCTCCTCATATGCTTGATTTTTTCCCTCGCTTCAGCAATTGCAAGATATCCCAGTTTCAGGAAATTTGACTTTGACATCTTACTCTCTGAACATAATTCTCTATTACCACCTCCATGTACCCTCACCATCCCCACACCTTGCCCCACCTTCTTCAAATACAGTTGGTAGTCTGAAGTCTGATTTAGCCCAAATGATAGAGATTTATTCATTTTCTTTCTTTTTTTTTTAACTCATTTGCTTTATTCTTTTTTTATTAAGTTTTTTAAACATTTTTTAAAATTGATTTTATAATTTTTAACATTTTTTGACAGTGCATAAGCATTGATAATTTTTTTTTTTACAACATTATCCCTTGTACTCCCTTCTGTTCCGAATTTTTCCCCTCCTTCCCTCCACCCCCTCCCTTAGATGGCAGACATTCCCATACATATTAAATATCATAGTATATGCTTGGTACAATATATATGTGCAGAACCAAATTTTGTTGTTGTTGTTGCAAAGGAAGAAGTGTATTCGGATCATTTACTTTATTCTTCAATCGAGCATTTGGATTGATAATTTTTTTCCACTTAATACTATTTTATTTTTTCCAATTACATGTAAAAGAATTTTCAATATTCATTTGTATAAGATTTTGAGTTCCAAATTTTCCTTCTTTCTTCCCTTCCTTGCTCCCTAAGACAGTAAGCAATCTGATATAGGTTATACATATGCAATCATTTTGAATGTATCTCCATATTAGTCACATTGTGAAAAAAGAATCAGAATAAAAGGAGAAAACCACAAGAAAGATAAAATAAAACAAAAAAAGTGAAAATAGTATGTTTTAATCTGCACTCAGACTCCATAGTTCTTTTTTCTGGATATGAATAGTATTTTCCGTCATGAGTCTTTTGGAATTGACTTTTGATCATTGTATTGCTGAGATGATCTAGATCTATCATAGTGGATCATGGCACAAGATTGCTGTTACTATATACAACATTCTCTTGGTTCTGCTCACTTCATTTTGTATCAATTTATATTTGTTTTCAGGTTTTTCTGAAATCTACCTGCTTATCATTTCATATAGCATAATAGTATTTCATTACATCAATATACCACAACTTATTTAGCCATTCCCTGATTGATTTATATCTCCTTAATTTCCAATTCTTTCCCATTCACAAAAAGATATAAATATTTTTATATATGTGGATCCTTTTCCCTTATTTACATAGTGGTACTGTGTATCAAAGGGCATGCACAGTTTTATAGCTCTTTGAGCAAAGTTGGATTGATGATCTTGATAATCTGCTGACCTGGTCTCCCCTCAATGACCTTACTTTGTGAGCAATTGTCACATAGGATGATTTGGTGTACAGCAGGAGCACTTCTAGCATTTTTATTTTATGGATGAAGAATTTCCTAAATGCACTGGGGAGTGTTTTGTCTCATTAAGGGCATCAAGATTTGACCCTTGAATCTCTGTTCTTTTGTCAGTGGCTCATGATTTATGCCAATTTTTCTCATTTTGACATTGATCCAATTGGTGTCAAATGAACTTTTTGGTTCTTTCCATGACTGTGTCTCCCTTTTTTATCAAGGCTGAAAATGTAGTGGCCAATCATGGGCTTGATCTCACTGGCATGGACTGGCAAGGAAGCTTTAAATCCTCTCCACTTTCTGTCCAGTGCAAACACTATCAAAAAAAAATCTCAAATACTATCAAAAATCATTTTAAATCTAACCTCATAATAATTATAAGCAGAGATTCAAAGGCAGAGTGAATTTGGGAATGGATTTTCTACAAGAAAAAATACAATTTAAAAAAAATTCTTAAGGAAAGAATTGGAAAACAAATACATGGCTTAGAAAAGAAAAAGTAAATCTTATTCAAGAAATAGACTCCTTGGTCATTATACATGGCAACAATATGATGATCAATTCTGATGGATATAGCTCTCTTCAATAATGAGATGATTCAGGCTAGTTCCAATGGTCTTATGATGAAGAGAGCCTTTTCACCCAGAGAGAGGACTGTGGGAATTGAGTATAGATTATAACACAGTATTTTCACTCTTTTTGTTGCTATTTGCTTGCATTTTGTTTTCTTTCTCATTTTTTCCTTTATGATCTGATTTTTCTTGTGTAGCATGATATTTGTAGAAATATGTATAGAAGAATTGCACATGTTTAACATATATTGGATTACTTGCCAACTAGGAGTAGGGATGAAAGGAAAGGAAGGAAACTATTTAGAACACAAGATTTTGTAAGAGTGAATGTTGAAAATTATCCATGTATATATTTTGAAAATAAAAAGCTTTAAATAAAAAAAAGTTGAACTCTAAATAAGGAAAAGAAAAACATAGAAAACAAAAAATAAAATAAAATAAAAAAGTTAACATTTCTTATAAAGAAAAAAGAGAAAGAAGACTCCTTGAAAATTAGAATTAGAATAGCCCAAACAGAAAACAATGTCTTTATGAAACAAGAAAAAAGATTAGACCAAAATCAAAAGATTTTTTTAAATAGAAGAAAATGTAAGCTATCTGATAACAAAACCAAACTGACAGGTCAAGGAAAGGTAATATAAATATAATGCCCCTTCAGGATCCATTCATCTAACTCACCTGGCTCCTAGTAGCTTGGTTCTGTAGTAATTTTGTGAAGGTCTAGTTTCCCAAATACTAATTCATCAGACCTCTCTTATATCCTTCCCCTTGATAATCAAATTCAGTTCTTTTGCAAAGGCATTTACTCAAATAACATAGAAATAAGAATGATTACAAAGTATTTTCCTTACATCAGTTCGTGACACACTCCCCCAAAAATATACCCAAAGGTCAGTCTAGGGCCGAGTTGACACAAACTTAAAAGTTCATATAGTGACTATGAAGTTTTTAAATTTTTTCCTTTTTTTCCCCATTTTAAAAATTTTGACTGATTCTTGATGTCTCATTGAATCATTCACTTCCATTTATTCAGTTCTAATTTCTAGTGAATTATTTTCCTCAGCTAGTTTTTTTAACCTCCTTTTGAATTTAGCCAAATGAACTTTTACATGAGTTGCTTTATTCATTGGATTTTTTCCCAATTTCTCCAATTCTATTTTTCAAGAAGTTATTTTCTTTCTCCATTTCACCAAATCTATTTTTTAAGGAGTGGTTCTCTTCAGTATGTTTTTTTTCCATTTAACCAATTGTATTTTTAAGGAGTTGTTTCCTTCAATTTCTGTGTTTCTTTTCCCAAAGTTCTCATTTACTTTCCCCATTTTTCTTCTCTCTTTTAAGATCCTTTTTTAATTCTTCCAAGAGAAGTTGGAGTTGGAGACTAGCTCATATCAACCTTTGAGGCTTCATCTGGAGATGCTTTGCCTTTAGTTTTTTCAGGGTTTGAGGTCTGTTCTTCCCTGTCTCCATAAAAGCTATCAATGGTCAGAGTTCTTTTTGGTTTTTTGTTCATTTTTAAAGGTTGAGGTCTATTCTTAGAGCAAAAGCAAGATTGTCCCAAGCTTCCTCTGCAGAATGATAGACAGGGGTTTTAAACTGCCTTGGGGCTAGTGTGCAGAATATTGCATATATATATATATGTATATATATATATACATATATATATACATATATATATATGTATATATATATACATGCATTAGGATTCTGGTAGGAGACTTTTACCAAAATACAACAGCATTGGCTACTCTGATCAGCAGACTGGCTGTGAGACCTCCAACACAGCTACAGAAGGCAAATAGTGAGTCCCTGAACCCCAGCTTAGCATAGCAAGTGGTGTTGCCAGTTTCTTTCCTTTGCTGGGTGGGCATGACTGAGTCCCACTTGCATGTAGGGCCCCCTGCACTGGGCAGCATTCCCCCTCGCCCCAACCCCCAGCCTAATTGAGACAGATCTTTCAAAGATATCTTTCCAAGATATCTTCTGCTGGAAACTTGTAACATCCCAAATATTTGTGGGTTCTGTCACTCCAAAACGCATTTAGAGGCTTGATCTGGTGCTGATTTGAAGGAAGTCAGGAAGAGCTCAGGTAAAAGATCTGTCCACTTTCCACTATTTTGGCTCCACCACCAGAGTTTAGATAGTTACAAAGACACACTCATATACCAGGCCAGGGCAACTATGGAACAGAAGCAGGTTCTAGATGTCTTTTATCTCTCCAGAAAGTTCTTTTTTAATATAAAATTTATTTTTTAAATCCCATTTTATTTTCAGTTTTAAAATTTCCCTCTTTCTCTACCCCATCTCTCCCCCTTTTATAGAAAAAGCAAGAAAAATAAAATCCATCACCATTTTTTTCCATTAGCCATGTTTTCCCCCTCCTCCCCAAAAAAGCAAGGGAAAAAATAAATAGAAGAAAATATCTTTCAGTCTGAACTCTGAGTCCTTTATCTGCATTGTTTCATCTCAAGATGCTTTGGAATTATAGTCATTGTCTTAATCAGAGTTACTAAGTCTTTCAAAGTTGAATATCCTTATAATATTGCTCTATTATATAAATTGCTGCCTTGGTTCTGCTTCTGTTTATATCAATTCATACCAGTCTTCTCATGTTTATAAAACTATCCACTTCATCAAATCATATCTCCAGAGAACCTCTGACAAAACAAGTTACTTAATCTGACAGAGAAATGATAGATAAGTTGTAGAGATTTTTGTACATGGCCACCGTGTAGATTCATATTACTTAGTTATGTTTATTTATTACAAGGGTTCCCCTCTTTTTTATCTGATTAAGTGGGGAAAGGGTAAGAGAGGTTTTGGGTTAGCAATAATGATATAAAAATGTATCATTGAAAATGTTTTTTAAAATGCAGAGTAGAAATCAGAAAAGAAGTTCATACTGCCTTCAAAAGCATAAGTTTTGAAAGTACTTTTTGGGGGGCAGCTAGATGATGCAGTAGATACAGCACCAGTCCTGAAGTCAGAAAGATCTGAGTTCAAATCTGGCCTCAGACATTTAACACTTGTATCTGTGTGACCCTGGGCAAGTCACTTAACCCAATAGCCTCAGGAAAAGAGAGAGAGAGAGAGAGAGAGAGAGAGAGAGAGAGAGAGAGAGAGAGAGAGAGAGAGAGAGAGAGAGAAAATATATACTTTATTTTAAAGAAAGTATTCTGAGATGAAAATTCATAATTTTGTATAGAATTCTCTTTTGTGTAAATAGAAACATTCTGTTTTTTAATTTTTTAAAAAATTTCTATCAGTCATATCTTAGTATGAATTAATTCATACTTTTCTTTTGCTGTTTAATCAAAAGGATGAATTGAGGAAATGGTAGTTTTCATTATAGGAGAGAGAAAGTAAGTAATTTTTAGAATACATAATTTTTTTACTTAGAGAAGGTAAGCAAGAAAGGTCTGTAATCACTGCTAAACCCTCTGCCTTGTATTTTTTTTTAAATTTTGGCCTTAAATACAAAATAAGGAAAGGAAAAAACAAACCATTGCCCCATACACTGCAGAACATGAGAGGATTCAAAATAAAAAACAAAAGATTTCCATTTCAGAAAATCCTATATAATAAAAACTATACATTGTTACCCTCCTGCATTTTTCACAGCTTTTCATTTGACTAGTTTATTTCCAAGATCTCTTCTAGCCCAAGATCTGTTGTCTTCTTGTGCTAGTAGTACTAGTCCTAATAATCCATCCATTTATTTTAGTGCTTTAAAAATTTAGGTTTTCCTAGAAGAGAAGGGAAAATTCTTGAAATGACAGAAAGGGCAATCCCACTAAGACTGAAATGTTCTTCATGGACTAATGTGGCCAAAAACATTTATCAGATAAGTAACTTTTTAGTGAACCTGGGTAGGCTGCTATTCTTCCGGACTATAGACAAACTCACATTAAAAGCTTTTCCATCTCCATCAGCCCTCTCCAAGCTTGTGTTCTGCTTTTCCGACCTTTGAGAGCCCCAGGTCACCTTCACACAACATTAGGTATCTGAGTATAACCTTAGTGGAGAAGTTCACCTGCGTCACAGGTTAAACAGGCTTTTGTGGGTTGCCCTGGAACCTATCTTACCTTTTATAATATAGTTTCCTTGGAAAAGTGCCAAACAACTGATTTACAAATTAACTTTCAAAACATGACCCTTTAGTAAGCTGGGGACAATCTGTACCTAGATCTCCTACCAAAGATTGCCCGAGTTCCCATGAAAGACAAAAACCTGGCCTGGAGGGATTCTGGAGCTAACCAAAGGAATCACTGTGAAAAAATATTTTTATTAGGTCCAGTACTTAACACGTAACCGTGGCAAGTTACCAAAAATCACTGGAGTTCTGAAAATGAAGATGACAGCTTGTTTTACCTCCCTCCTGGAGGTGGTTATGAAGAAAGAGCTTTGCAAATCTTAGAGCACTGTATGAAGGGTAATCATTATTTTTCTTATTAACAAAATTCTAAATATGAGTTATTTTATAATGGTAGCTGCTGTTTCTAAATCTCTGTTTTCATCTTTGCAGAGACTTTGGAATGTCTTTCACAGAAAGAAACAAGTGGAGTAGAATTTGTGAGATATATCCCTGGGAAGTAAAACTGCTAGATTCTCTAGGACAAAGAGAAAAAAGTATAAGCTGCCAAGGCTGTATTGCCCTTTACTGCAGAATTTCTATCTGTATTCTGCAGCCTACTCTTTTTGCTCAAGTTCTTTTTTCTGCTGCCCTTAAGTTCAGGATTTCATGAGAAAAGGAGTAGCTGGTGAACAGGAAGCAAATGTAGAGATTGTGACCAGAACCGGCCAGAAGGCAGCACATGACACCAGGAGGGCAAGGCAATTGGAAGCCAGTCCCAAAGAGAAAAGATGCAGAGTTACTGAGACTACTGACTCCTGTGAACCCTATTGAACTAGTGTAGAGAAGCCCATTTTCCTATCAGTCTTTGAGTCTGATGAGTGAACAGAAAGCCTTTCTTCCATTCCACTCCTCCATGAACCATCAGAGAATTTCTATCCTTTGGAGAGCAATTGGGAGAAATTTTGGAGATGCTTAAAAACAAATGTCTCTAATAACAGCATTTGGACTAGGGTTTTTTTCCTCCCTCATTTTATTTTATGTACTAGAAGATTGTGATATCAAACTCAAATAGAAATGGATCCCTGTGTGGTAATTGTGACTTAGAAAAACCCAAATTAACATTATCTAAGTTGTAATGTATTTTTATTTATTTTATTAGCATTTCCCAATTATATTTTAATCTTCTTCAGGCTACAATCAGGAGTTTTATATGCTGCATGGGCAGCATATAAACTAAATGTTCACAACATACTAGGTTTCTAAATCAATGGAAAATAGCAGGCAGTTAATTGAAAGAATAGAACCAGATGGACTGGGGACTCGTGATCTAGATATAGATAATAGATATATTTTGAGCAATGTTCCATTTCATCCCTGAGACTAGGTGTCTAACCCTGAGGTCCAAGGATAGATTTCAATGGTCCATGAACTTGAGTGGGAAAAAATGTAAATGTTTATTTTCATAATAAAATCATAATTGATTTTGACTTTTAAAACTCAAAATGTTCGAAGATTCATAGGTTTCACTGGAATGCAAAGGGGTTCTTACAAAATATTAAGAACCCTTTCCTTTATCTAATTTGAGACTCTGTCAGAGAGAGAAGTATCTGAGCATCTCAAGAAAAAGTCATTGAAAGACAGGAAGAACAATACATTGTTGATTGATTTTGAAATTGTTCTAGTTACTCTGGAAAGTAATTTGGAACTATGCTAAAGGATGACTTAAATTTTCAAATCCATTAATCTTGCTCTTAGGCACATACCTTAAGAACATCAAAGGTCCTACATACAACAGAAAGTCAATTAGCATTTATTAAGGCCCTAATATGGTTCAAATCCTATGTTAAGTGCTGAAAAAATATTAGACCCAAAATATTAATAGTCTCACTTTTTGTACAACTGGAAACAAGCCTGGCACACTTTAACTGGAGGAAGACTGAATAATTTGTAATATACAAAATAATGAGACAGTATTGCATTATAGAAAATTACAAATATTAAGAAATCAGAAAAATATGGATAATATATATGAACTGATGCAGAATGAAATGGGCAAAAACAGAAAAATTATGTACAAGGATCACAAAAAATGAAAATAGACCCAACAATAAAATGAAATTGAACACTATAATTATAATGAAGAGAATAAAATGAACCTTGCTCCTTTCATTGGAGAACTGGAGAACTATGAATATGGTACTTATGCTATGATGCTGTGATCAATATGTGAGTTCTTTCAAAGGAACTGTTTTTTTCTTTTTAATTTTTGTGAAACAGCAAGGCTCTATGGGTAAGAGTAAAAGGGCATATTCAGAATTTATTGTGATGGGGAAAAAACAAAATAAAACATTAAAAATTAACAAAGAGAATTCTCAAAAAAAATAATTTAAAGATCACAGTTTCTTCCTCTGTAAAATGAACTGGAGAAGAGAATGGTAAACCATTCCAATATATTTTTCAAGAAAACCTCAAATAGTGTTTTCAAGTCAAACACAATTGAAAGTACTCAATAGCAAGAAGCCTGGTGACTTGAACAGTGTGCCACCTAGTGGGAAATTCTAAATTCAGATTTTGCATTTATTAATGCAGTGCTAGGCTTCTTTCTCTATGCTTAAGGAAGGTAATATTTAAACTAAATAATCCAAGAATTCTGAGTTAGAAGGTGGGGGAGAAGGGTCACAATTTTACAGTAGGATGAAAGTTGAAAAGTTGAAATATCATCTACTTCTACCTCTAAATCACAACCCAGATTGGTGAAATAACTTACTTAGGGTTATTCAGGTACTAAGTAATATAATTAGGAGTTATTATTATTAAAGTTAATAGATATAGTAGAAGTTTTTTCCATGGGCAGCATTTATTCCCAGACTTCCTAGATTTGGAGTTTTAGCTTGCCATGGCTGATAGCACAGAGGACAGAGCTCTGGGACTCCAGTGAGGAAGACTTGGATTGAAATATGGCTCCAGATAATTACTAGCTGTGATAATGGACAAGTCACTTAATATTTCTCTTCTTTATTTTCCACATCTGGGAAAATGAGGATAATACACCCATCTCCTAAAGGTTGTGGCAAGTATCTAATGAGATAATATTGTAAGGTGCTTAGCACAGTGCCTAGCACATAGTAGGTGCTATATAAATGCTAGTTATTATAATGATGAAGAGGAGGAAGAGGAAAAAGAATCCAGGAATTGTGGACATCATTGGTTCCTACCTGCTATAATTGGCAGCCTCCTGACAGAAATATGTTAGGAGTTGGAAGCCACTTTGTAATCTTATTTTTCTATCATGCCCAATTTTGTGACCCTATATGGGGTTTTCTTGACAAAGATAATGGAGTGGGTTTTTGTTCCCTTTTCCAGTGGATTAAACAAACAGGTTAAGTGACTTTCAAAGGATATATAGTTAGTAAGTGTCTTGAGGCCAAATTTGCCAGGTCGATGCTCTATTCTTATTGCCAACAATAATTTCTTTAATAATTCTTAGAAAAACCAGGCTGGTCCATTTCTATGAGTTCAAGGAAGAAGAACAAGAAGGTGAATCAAAGAAGCAGATTTCATTTTAGGGCAATAAATCAGCCTATAAGAAAAAATAGAACAGTCCCATAAAAGAGCCCAAATGAGTTATGAAATTGTAAGAAAAACAATGGAATTTGGAGTGAAGGACTGAATTCTGATCCTGACTTGTAAGACCTTGACATATTCCTTCCTTTGTCTGGGCCTGTTTCCTTACCTGTAAAATAAAGAGGTTAGATTAGATGGCATATTCTTTCCGATTGAAAAACTCTATTATCTGGATGCTGGTGAGCATGTACAGCATGTTTGGTTAATGCAATCCCTAAGTGAAGAGTCTGGAGAGACTGCCCCCAAAGAGGCAGGAAGATGTACAGTGGAGGGGGTCTTGCTCCCTAAATGGAGCACATGTAGACATTCTATAAATGACTTCAGTCATTTGATTGGCTATGGATCCAGACCAGTAGAGCCTGAGCCTACCTCTTTCCAACCTGTCTGATATTTGAGCAAAGAAGCAAAGAAGAGGAACTGCTGGGGGCCTTTGGTAAGGGAGGGGTCTCAGGTCAGATCTAGAACCGCCATGAATCTGAGAGCACACAGCCCTCCTGTTGTTTATTTTTCTCTTATATTATTTCTTGCTTTTTGGTGAAGACCACTGAAAATGGTTACGTCCTTCTGAGATAATGACGAAAGGAAATTCGAAACTCTAAAACTCCTTGAAGGACAAATCTTCCTTAAATCTTGCCTCTAACCTTATCATTTAACTCCCTGACCACCAGGAATCCTAATCTCATAATTTGCTGACTTCCCAAATAATAAACTTCTTTTTATCAGTCTGGCTTTTAGGGTTTGTAAAGTTCTTTACAGAGAACCTCTGCGTTGCCAGAAAGGGGTTCCCAAAACCCCCTACCCATGCTTCGAATCCCAAGGGGATTTAGAGGGGCAAAACTTCTTTATTGGGGTCCCTGAATCCCAAACCTGCCACTAACCTCATTATTTAACTCCCTGATCACCAAGAACCCTAACCTCATCATTTGTTTCTCTGAATCTAATCTCATCATTTGGTTCCCTGACCACCCTGAATATAGATCTCATCCACAGGAACAGTCAGGAGTTTAGAGTACATGCTTAAATTTACTTAGAAGCTAGACAATCAGGAGGGAAGTTTGATCCAACTGAGAAATAGTAGAGATGCTAACTCATCCACCCATTAACCAAACTGCATTTGGACATGACCTCAGAGGATCAATGCTATGTAGACATTGCATTAATTCTGAATAACCGTTCCTGGCACTGGCATGGTATAAGGAAATATGTATCCCTAAGTACTGTGTTCTTGCTGTATATATCCCTTTGGAAAAGCTAATGGGTATTGGTTGAATGAAACTAGGTACTAATCCCTGACACTAAACAGTAGGGGAGAATATACAGAATGGGAGCTTGAGTTCATGGTATTAGAGCAGAGACACTAGACTGCAGTTATTCTAGAATACTGGATACTTGAGAACCCAAAGGAGGAGATATAGCCAGGCTCACTGTAGAAGGGTGACTCCAGAGTCCTGTTATATGTGGGTCAGAAATCAAACTTGTCACACTTACCTCTCAAAGTCAGGACCACAAGTGTAAGTATTGAGATCTCCCCACATTGTCTCAAATCCCACCTCTCCCCATAGGGGTGGGGATCTGTCACATGTACCCTTGCTTGCAAGACAAGTATGTTTTAGTAATGAATTCTCAAATTTGAATTAATGATCTTATATAAAAGTTTTAAATCTAAATTATGAATCCACACATAAATTGTATGGATAATGGTTAAAAAAGTGGAATTGTTTTTCCATTTTTAAAAATATCTGTATAATAATTTTAAAATGCAATGGAGATCATTTTACAGTTGGATCCGCATGAATTTTTAAAAGATTCTTATATCAAGAACTAATACTAAGTGAAGTAAGTAGAATCAAGAGAACATTGTACACAACAAGAACAAGATTATGCAATGATCAATTCTGATGGACTTGGCTCTTTTCAACAATGAGGTGATGCAGGCCAATTCCCATAGATTTGTGATGGAGAGAACCATCTGTATCCAGAAAAAGGACTATGGGGACTGAATGTGGATCACAACATAGCATTTTCATCTTTTTTGTTATTTGCTTGCTTTTTGTTTTCTTTGTTATTTTCTTTCCTTTTTAATTTGATTTTTCTTGTATATCATTGTTAAGTGACAGGTCAATTCTCCAAGAGCCTCCACAGCTGTGGATCATAGCATTGGAAGCAGTTGAAAATCAGCCTTTACTGACACAGATGTTTCGGACTGGGAATGAGATAAATTGGAGGTAGAGGGAAGAGGAGAGAGGTCAGACAATGCAACAGCCTCTCAGTCTCCTTGTATTATCCTCTCACAAGAGAAGATCCATTCTGGGTTGAATCTCCAGTAGCCACTGTCAGGTAACTCTGGTGTATTCCAATAGCTCAATTGTGTATTTCAACACATCATGATAATATGTAAAAAATTGCATATGTTTAATATATATTGGAGTACTTCACATCTAAGGAAGGGGTTAGATAGAGGGGAGGAAGAAAAATTTTGGAATACAAGGTTTTTCAAGGGTGAATGTTGAAAACTATCTTTGTATGTGTTTTGAAAATAAAAGACTTTAAATAAAAGAAATTTAAATAAATGAACTTAGCTTAAAAACATATTTTGGATTACTTGCTGTCTAAGAGAAGGGATAGGGGGAAGGGAGTAGATGGGGGGAAGAAAGGGAGAAAAAATTGAAACACAAGGTTTTGCAAGGGTTAATGTTGAAAACTATGCATATATTCTGAAAATGAAAAGCTAAAAAAAAGATTCTTATATCAGGTACAGAATTTAGATAAAGATAGAAACAATAATGTTAAATGAATTGGAAGACTCTGAAGTTCCAAGATTAGAGGATCAAATTCAAATGATTACTAGCAGAATTATCTAGGAATTTCTAAATATTTAGAAAAACAATCCCCTTTTAGAGCTATTCTGAGAATAAAGCCTTTTGTTCAAGAAAAGATATCAAGGGATCTGATAACTACATGAGACATGTGGGACTCAAAATGTGCTGATTAAATGGATATTGAGAATGCATTATTAGACTACAAGGAGATGTGATGTCAGTTTAATATTGGTGATGACTATTATATTGCTTTTGTTTTACTATGTTTATGTTTGTTTTCTTGGTTATTTTCATGACATAAAAATCTCCCTTCTTAAAATTATTCCATTGTAAGCTTTCTAAGTAGTTTGACTTATACCTGACTCAATGAATTTATGCAATTGTGGTAATTGTAAGAAAAAGTTTATTGCAATTTTTGAATCAAGCCCTGGGTGACTGGGAAACTAAACCATCTCTACATGCTATTTAAAGATCCTTAACCAAGGATCTATGTTATGCTGACTAGAAACTCAGATCCAAAGATTGATGCAAGGAATTTTCTTTAAGGGCCCCCACCAAGTCCTTCTGACAACTCCTACTGCAGCCAAACTTGTGAGTGAGTACTCCTGGATCACTTGAAAAAAGCCCCACCTCCTAACTGGACTGCAAACGCTCCAGAGTCCTTAAAGTTCATCTAGTATGGACCCAGGAGCAGCTGACATCCAAATGAGACAGCAGTCCCAAGATTCCAAATGAGGGCTAAGTATAGTATCCTAGTTTTTTTGTTTTTGTTTTTTTCCCTCTTCCCCAACCACCAGGGCCCTGATTCAAATATATATTGGCATTTTCTCCTGTATTCTTGACACACACACCCTTTCTTGCTTGCCAGCAAGCAGTGGTATCTGAGGCATATTTCCCCAGTAAGTTCCCTCAAGGAGCTCATCCCTGGATAACATTTCATCCCTGCCCAATTAGCCTTTCCTGGAGAGGCTTATATCTGCCTCTCCTTTATTGACAACAAAGGTAGGTTTTCCTTCAGAGCCCTTCCCTCTGGCCAAAAGGAGGAAATATCAAGATATTAGGAGACACCCTATTTTCTAGAGCTAAGAGCTGCAAGCAGGCTGTGCCCTAAGATGGGCATAATGACAATTCTCTGTACTCCTCCTCTAGATGATCTCAGCCACAATAAAACCCCAGAATTGTTTCTAGTCACAGAAGCCTTGCTGTGAGTCAAACTTGTTACATTGTGAGTGCTGCAGCTCAGGACATAGCCACAGGTATAAGTACTGACATGCCCTTGAGACCCCTCTGGCATGTGTCCTTGCCTAGAAGCTGTTTTTCTCACCTCAAAATTAGACTTCTGTTTGATTCCTGACTCTCCTGTCTCCAGCCTGTCTTGCTGGGCTCCTTAGAAGCTGTTTCCCTCACCTCAAAATTAGATTTCTGTTTGATTCCTGACTCTCCAGTTTTGTTGGGCTCTGGTCACCCACAGGTGAGAGGCCAGTTCCAGTCTAGCCCATTATTAGAACTTCCCTCTGTTCCATAAAGGGAGCTAGCAATAGTTTAGCAACATCACAGGAAAGGATCAATAGATATTAGGATTTGGATCTGGAAAGGATTCATCCAAACCCCTCACTTAACAGAGAAGAAAGCTGAGTTCAAAAGGAAAAAAGAATGTGTCTTAATGTCACATGCAACCCATGTTGACCAAGACCATAGAATTCTTGATCTACACCTCAGAGAACATCTAGTCTAGTCCGAATGGACTGAAGGTTTGGGAAAAACTTACTTTGCCAAAATTACAAAGATCAAAGTTTTTCTTTTAAATACTCTATGCATTAGAAACGAGTCTAGCATCTTTTCTCTATGGAGCTCCACACTGAAGTGTGGTTAACCCAAGAGCTCAGGTGCTAGATATGATGTATCAGAAGTCTCTCTCTAGCCTTCCCTGATGACTCCCTGCACCACTGCACATTCTGCCATGCTTTCCTCTCCAGAATTCCCAACAAGAAGGGGAAGATCATCTGTTATTAATGTCTTTGGTTTTTATAGCATAGTCATTTCTGGAAATAAGACAGCTACCTCTCCCTCAAATTGAAGCCTACATGTAACAAAGAAAAACAGTTATGCTAAAACACCAACACAGTGACAAAATCTAATCCTGTACATAGCATTCTGTCCATGTTGTTCCCCATTTCTAACTTAAGAGCAGTGTTTCATTGTTCTCTGGGGTGATTATTGGTCTTTCAACTGATTAAAAGCTGTCTTTTTTTTTCATGCACAGCTAGGTGATACAGTAGATAAAGTGCCATAATTCCTGACTTCTGGCCTCAGATATTTATTAGCTATGTGACCCTGGCAAGTCATTTCACCTTGTTTGCCTCAGTTTCGTCATCTGTAAAATAATTTAGAGAAGAAACAGCAAACTACTCCAGTATCTTTGCCCAAAAATATCATATGGGGTCATGAAGAGTCTGACATAACTAAAATAACTGAACTACAATCTCTTTTCTTCTGGGAATTCTATCACCCCTTCCCATTTTCACATGCTCAAAGTCTTAGAGAATCTACCAGTCTTTTCCCCACCCTATCTAAAAAAAACTCATTTCATTCTATTACCCAACTTTCCTAAAAGTGGAATGAAAAATCACTATTGCTCTGATATCTAAAATATACATATAGCAATTGCCAAAAAATGAAATCATTATCAGCAATAAAGTCAGTGCTGCTCCTTTGCAATAAGCTATTCTTAACTTTCTCCAAATATTGCTGATGACTTCATCTTGATTATTCAAAGAACTAGTTTTCTCTATTCTCCTTCAATTCAGAGCCTCATGACCCCATGGTTTGACAATAATAATAATAATAATAGCTAGCATTTATATAGCATTCCTATTTATCAGATACCATGCTAAGAGCATGGTATTACAAATATTGTCTCATTTGATTCTTCCAACAATCCTAGAAGACAGATACTATTATTATTCTCATTTTACACATGAGCTAACTGACAAAAAGAATTAAGTTTCTAAGACCCCCACTTACCATTAACAGGCCACCTCCTGCTGTACCATCATCCAGGATTAAGAGAAGCCATCTCCCACTGATCCTCTTAAATTCACCCGTCAGCTCTACTTTGATATCCTTCTATTCCTCAAACAATAACACCACTGTCTTTCCAGTACCAGGCCTGATGACATGGTGCAGAGAAGAGTTGTTCAGTATCAGAAAATTAATACACACATACACACACACTCTCTCTTCTGGTACCAAACAGCCTCTGTTCATTTCTGTCTTCCTCATCTCTTCCTCTTTCTTTGTCCTCCCACTATTTCTGAAAACTCAAGAACCCCCAACGAAGTTAAAGGCAGAATGCAAGACCAAAATATTTACAGAAGACTTAACTTGGTACAATAAGCACTTAGTGAATATTTTTCATTCATTCATTTTTGAAGTAACAAATAACTAGAAATAACATTGCTCATCATTGTCAAGTGGGGAATGATCAAACTATCGTGTATTAATATAAAGAAATATAATTATGTCATGGGAAATGATGGGGAAAGTTATATAAACTGGTGTGGGATGAAATACACAGAATCTAAAAAACAATATATATAACAGACACAAGAATATAAATGGAAAGAATGCAAAAAGGAATTTTGTTTCTGGAGAATAGAAAATAAAACATAAGAACATTGCTCTGGACTGGAGCAACTGGGTTCAAATCCCACCTATTAGACTTACTACCTAGGACCTTGTGTAAGGAGGAAGTGCATTCTGAGTATGGGGAACCACCTATACAAAGCCCCAGAGGCAGGAGATGGTTAACAAGAATTTGATTGAAACTGAAGAATGCATGAAGAGAATTAATATGAAAGAAAAATATTGAGTTGTAATGTAAGAACTTCAAATGCCAGACTGAGAATTTGATATTTTATCCTAGAGGTAACGGATCAGGGTTTTAAGCATCACAGTTTGACTCTTGAAAGGATGATTGATTAGAAAGGAGAGAGACTGTAAGCAGAGAAACCAATTTTGGTGGAATATAGAATTAGAGAGAAGCTAAGTGTTACAGTGGATAGAGCTCAGGATGAGAAGTCAGGAGAACCAGAGTTCAAATGCAGCCTCAGTCTGTGTGAACTTGGACAAGTTACTCGACCTTATTTACTTTGGTTTCCTCAATTGTAAAATATGGATAATAATGGTCCTATCTTGCAGGATCAAATGAGAGAATAATTAAAACAATAATTATAAAGCATTTAGCACAGCACCTGTTACATACTAAGTGACACTGACCTCCTTTCTGTTCCTTAAATGAGAAACTCTATAACTTGGCTCAGATGATTTTTTCTGGCTGCTTTCCATGTCTGGTATGTTCTCCCATCTCATTTTTGCCTCTGAACTTCCCTGCATTCTTTCAAGTTTCAACTAAATCCCACTTTTTTACAGAATTTTCCCAGACCCTCTGAATTCTAGTACCTTTCCTCTGTTTCCTTTTTATCCTGTATATAACTTTTTGGATATATATACTTGCTTGTTATGTCCCCCACTATATTTAGAGCTTCCAGGAACTGGATTTTGCCTCTTTTTGTATCTCTAGCACTTAGCACTGGCCTAGGCCCAGAGTAGGTTCTTAATAAATACTTACTGATTGACTGAAATACAAAAAAGATAAATAAATATATCATCCAAGGACGACAACAACAAATAAAGAAGAGAAAGTCCATTATCAGATTTCTTTCTAAAAATACACCAGGAGACAAGGGTGAGAGCTGAAATCAAATAGAAGAAATAGGAGGAAAACAAGATTGAAACACTATGGACTAAATTTCACAACACCCTGCCAACAGATGAATATGTGTGTGTGTGTATGTGTGTGTGTGTATGTGTGTGTGTGTATGTGTGTGTGTGTATGTGTGTGTGTGTGTATTTGTGGAATTAAATTTTAGAAAGGAAGAAAATAGAGAGGAAGGCAATGTTTAACAATGATCTGGAACACAAAATCTAACAAAAATGAATACTGAAAAAATTTTGGAAATATGTATAGAAGACTTGTACATGTTTAACATATATTGGATTACTTGCTGCCTAGGAGAGGGTGTGTATGTGTGTGTGTAAGGGGGGGAGAGAACAGGGAGGAAAAAAATTGAAACACAAGGTTTTTCAAGGGTGAATGTTGAAAATTATGCTTATGTTTTGAAAATAAAAAAACTTTCATTAAAATTTTTAAAAAAGAAAATTTATCTTTACATGCACTTGGAAAAAAAAGATTATTAAGGGGGGTATAAGGCTAACAATGAAGGGAAATTTATTCCTGTAGTTCCTCAGAAAGAAGTGACCCTAAAAAAGACTTGGTGAAGAGGCAAAAGGAAGGATTGAAAAAAAAACAGAAAGAAAGGGGAAATTTTTGTTTTGGTGGTAGGGGAGTTCCCACTAAAGAACATTCCCATGGGAATAGAGAAATATTTTATAAAGGGAGATCTACATGTAATGGATTTGATTCTTAGAGAAACCACTCATTTAGCCACAGGAGAAGAATGGAAATGATACTTGGAAAAGTAGGAGGATATGAAGATTTGGGAATTATTGCATAATGATGATAAATTAATGCATGGAATTTAATGAGAACACTAAAAAAGAATTTAGAAAGAAAAAGATGAGGCTGGGCCATTGAGCCTATGTGAGATAGGAAGTATATAGATGGTAATCTTGCAAAGGAAATTGAGAAGGAACAGTAAGATAGTGGGAGGAAAACTTCAACAGAACAATGTTGATAAAACAGATAGGGAAAGAGGGAACATATAGAAAAAGATGATTTGCAGTATCAAAAATTACAGAGAGGTAAAAAAGAAAAAAAGGTCAATGGCTTTAACAATGAAGAGATCATTGATGACCTGGGAAAGACCAGTTCCCGAAGCAGGGGGAAAGAAATCAGATTGTAAAAGACTGAGAAGAGAGGTGAGGAAATAGAAACAAGCAGTGTAAATAATTTTTTTTTCTAAGAGTCTGATTATGAAAGGGAGAGGAGATATAGGAAAATAGCTTGAAAAGATGGTAGGATGAAGCAGTGGTCTCTGACAAATGCTTGAAAGGCTGTGGAAAAGCAAACAAAAGCAGAAGCCCTTCTCCCAGCCCTCTGCCTCTGCCTGAGGCTCAGGGCTGCAAGGAGTCCCGCTGCATTTCCATCTGGGCTCCTACCATTGCTTCTGCTCCTGCTGAGCACATTGGCCACTTTGTGTCCTTTCCAGTACTACTGTTTTGGGAGCTGGGAGACTCTGTTGCAGCCACATTGTTTTGCAGGAACTAACCTGGCAACCTGCCAGAGGAAGCTCATAGCCTCAGCATCCTGAGCTCCAACCTGACAGTCCTGCCATCGTAGCCTTCACTTCACTGCCCACCACAGAGGGTAATATCAGTGGTGCTGGGGGCTGATACAACACCTGCCAACATCACATCCCCACTGCTCAATCAAGGCAACGACCAAGTGCAATGAGTGTCTAACAAGTATTAAGTGTGAAAACGTTTTTTCTCATCAAAATGCATCAAAGTGAAGTGGGTTGTGGTCCCTTTAAGAAACGGCATTTGTGATTCCTTTCAGATTCCCAGCCTCTTCTGGCTGAGGCATATCAGTCCAGTTTGCCAGGGCCTTTGATTCACAAATCCTGATAAAAAGCATCCCTTTGAATTCCAATAGGAGATCTGGGCTTGTCCCAGCCACCATGGGATCCGAACCAACTTGGGCTGTCCCAGCCCCCATTCTGATGATCTGCTTGGGCTTTCCAGCCCCCACCAAGAGAGGCAATATAATGAGCTTCCATCAACTAAGGTCTTTGCAGATGGACCTTGGTAGTGGCCTTTACTACCAGGTCTTTCTACCCACTGAGAACTGCATTTTCATTGCAAAACTCCATTTTCCATAGATCTGCCTGCTGTAATAATATTCTTTTCCAGTGCCATCCTCTCTTTATCCTCACCTATTTCCCTAACCAGACTTTATGCTTCCAATCTAGGTTTTCGGGTCTGTAAATTCCTTTACAGGGAAGTTCTGCGCCACCAGAAGGGAGTCCCCAAAACTCCCTGCCCTTGAGCCAAAACCTACCCTGAACTACCCTGCCACTAGACCTCATTTAACTCCCTGACCACCAGAAACCCTACTTTCATTTGGGTTTACCCAAATCTAAACCTCATCAAAATGGATAATATAAAATCAGTAAGTTTTAAAGCAGAAAAATACTATTGTACTTGTGATGAGAATTAGGGAAGGGGATTGGCGCAAGGATAGTCCCGTGACGGTGCAGAGTCCCCTGTAAAAGGAATTTACAGGCCCGAAAACCTAGATTGATAAAAAAAGATTTATTGTACGGATTTGGAAGTAAAGTTAAAGGTAAAAAGACACCAGGGCCAGAGGTGGTCGCTGGGCAGACCTTACATGGCCAGAAGGATACAATGTTTGGGGGAAGGGCTCCTGCAAAAAGAGAACTCCAGTTTGGTTCTTTTATACCTAAAGGGGCTTGTGGGTGGTGTCCCAAATTGGCTCAGATCCTGTGGGGGCTGGGACAGGCCTGATGACCTGTATTTGTAAATCAAAGGTCAGCCATGGGGGTTGGGAAAACCCAAGTTAGCTCAGATCTGGTGGGGGCTGGGGGACCAGGATTTGTGACGCAAAAGATCCTAGCTTAAAGGGACCTCAACCCCCATCACTTGTAACAGATTTTGTTCTTCCTGACTTTCAATGGATGGGGAAGAAGACTAAAGAGAATTCAGAATTGAAAATAACATTGGATTTTTTTTTAAAGCAATGTTTTCTTAAGGATAGAGAAGATCCAGATGTGTCTGACAGAAGTAGAGAATGAGATAGAAAGCAAGGAAAAATTGAAAAATAGTGAAGATAGATGGAAAAATAGAAGGGGAGGAGACCAGTGGAATAAGTAAAGTGTTGGAGTCCAACTCCAGTAAATACTGAGAGTGCGAAAGAATATCTGAGGCCAGGAAGAAGATATAATCTGCAATCTCAATTTATTAATCTGAGTGGCAGTGTTTATTTAACTTTTAGGCTAGTGTTACAAATATTACTTTGCTACCTTCACGCAACATCTTATACTTTCCAGGGTTAATGCACAATCCATACTTTGACATTACAATATCTACCTTAACTTTCTTTTTTTAATATAGCTTTTTATTTACAAGACATATGCATAGGTAATTTTTAAGCATTGACAATTGCAAAACCTTCTGTTCCAACTTTTCCTTCCTTCCCCTCACCCCTTCCCCCAGGTGGCAGATTGACCAATATATGTTACATATGTTAGAGTATAAATTAAATACAATATATGTATACATGTCCAAACAGTTATTTTTGCTGCACAAGAAGAATTGGACTTTGAAATAGTGTACAATTAGCCTGTGAAGGAAATAAAAAATGCAGGTGGACAAAAATAGAGGGATTGGGAATTCTATGTAGTGTTTCATAGTCATTTCCCAGAGTTCTTTTGTCTGGGTGTAGCTGGTTCAGTTCATTACTGCTCTATTGGAACTGATTTGGTTCATCTCATTGTTGAAGAGGGCCACGTCCATCAGAATTGATCATCATATAGTATTGTTGTTGAAATATACAACAATCTCCTGGTCCTGCTCATTTCACTCAGCATCAGTTCATGTAAGTCCCTCCAGATGTTTCTGAAATCATCCTGCTGGTCATTTCCTATAGAACAATAATATTTCATAATATTCATATACCACAATTTATTCAGCCATTCTCCAATTGATGGGCATCCACTCAGTTTCCAGTTTCTGGCCACTACAAAGAGGCTGCCACAAACATTCTTGCACATACAGGTTCCTTTCCCTCCTTTAAGATCTCTTTGGGATATAAGCCGGGTAGAAACACTGCTGGATCAAAGGGTTTGCACAGTTTGATAACTTTTTGAGCATAGTTACAAACTGCTCTCCAGAATGGCTGGATGTACTCACAACTCCACCAACAATTTATCAGTGTCCTTGTCTTCCCACATCCCCTCCAACATTCTGCATTATCTTTCCCTGTCATTCTAGCCAATCTGACAGGTGAGTAGTGGTATCTCAGAGTTGTTACCTTAACTATCAACATCAAGATACTTATCAATACAGAATTGTAAATAGCCTAGTTGTGATGCTCATCAACATCAACAGAATTGTAAATAGTTGTGATGTTTTATCAATACCAAAGTACTTGTTTAAACAGTAATAAATAGCAGAAATTATTATACTAATGTATTTACCTCAAGTATTTCCTTAATTGTTTTTTGTTTTTGTTTTTGTTTTTTGAGACAATTGGGGTTAAGTGACTTGCTCAGGGTCACACAGCTTAGCAGTGTTAAGTGACTGAGATCACATTTGAACAGGTCCTCCTGACTTCAGGGCTGGTGCTCTCTCCACTGTGCCATCTTGCTGTGCTGCCCCCCTTAATTCATTGTTAAAGGATAAATTGTATAGTTGAAATGCCTACTTTCTGTAGCATGCATTCTCCATCAAGATTATCCTCAGTTTGTTAAGTATGTCTTTATAATTCATTGTTAGGGAGGTGGTGAGCCAATAATTTGAATAGTTAGCCCTAACTGAGAGAATGTCTCAAATAATACCTAGACCAGACTCTTGCTGTTCATGGACTTATTCAATACTGGCTCTCTATAAGTAAGGCATTGGGGTTGACAAGAAGGGCTTTCTCTTTCTTGGAAACTTGGAAAAAGGAGGAAACTGAAGATTATGTTGCAAAGTAGGGGGAAAAAAAAAGATAGGTCATGATAAGATTTTTTTTCTTTTAAAATAATTTTTAAATGAATTTTTAAAAAAATTTCAGTTCTAAATTCTCTCTCTCCTTCCCATTCTCTCTCACTCTGGAGTAAGACAAGCAATTATGATCTGTTTAAATTCACAAATTTATTAACTGGTAGTGTTATGCCCTGAATAAAATTATTATACTCCACCCCTTCCTTGCCATTAAGACTGGGAAAATTGAGTCAGAAAAAACCTTGAAGCTCTGACCATTTTATATACCATTGCTACATAAATTCCAGGTTCATTATTTCGAACTCCCCCTCTGTATTGCTCCTTGTCTGTCTGTCTCCTACCCTAGATCGTCTTATCTTAATCCCTATCCTATCAGGGTTAAATTATGTCCTTTCCTGGAATTATGGACACTCAGTATCCTCACCCCCTCCCCCTTTATCTGCCTTTGTTTCCCCATAAACTCTCATACTCAGGTTATGTATTCTGTCTGCAAATCCTAGTTAGCTAAAACCCTACACAAGTTCCCTGTCTCAATTCCTTGGGGCCGGAATGATTTGGACATGAGTCCCATCTGGTCAGCTAGCTTAAAACTCTCCAAATTAAAAAGTTAAAAACCAATCTCTGTTTTGCTTCAGTTTCTCTGGTATCACAGTAGAGACATAACTTATCAATATCCTTCCTTGAGGATGCCTTCATAATAGATTTATAAATTTTTCCAGAGACATACTGGCATCGTTGTAGACATAGGTACCAAATGATAAAATTTAGGTACCATATATTGGGATTCACTCATGTGAAAAATTAACAATGACCATTCTCTTTGGCAAAGGTAGTTTTATTTAGGAGAAGTTACAGACAAAATGAAGGAATAGAATAAATACCAGGAATAGTAAATATGAAATAGAGTTATATCAGACTAAGATAGAAACCAATGCACCTCCCTCCCTCCTGTGCAGAGATGGGAGGGTAAAATGGACAGGTTCTGGCAACAGGATGGATAGGAAAAAGTGAGAAGAGAGCACAAAATCAAGTCTGATGCCAGTAAGGGGAATAAGGAAGTTTGAAAGAAAGGAAGGTTTGGGGGTAGGGAAGAGGGAGGAGAAAAAGTTCAGCTCTAAATCCTATTGTTTTTTCAGTGGACTTACACAATTACTGCAGTGTAAACAAAACATTCCTTAAAAGTAAGCTAAATTCCATATGCTTTAATATATTTAACATGTATTGGTCTATTTGCCATCTGGGGGAGGGAGTAAGAGGGAGGAGGGAAAAAATTGGAACAGAAGGTTTTGCAAGGGTCAATGCTGAAAAATTACCCACGCATATATCTTGTAAATAAAAAGCTATTTTTAAAAAAAGTAAGTTAAATTCTAAGAAATAGAAAAATCAAGAAAAGTTTGGAAGAAAGGAGAGTTTGGGGTAAAGAGTAAGGAAGGAGATTCAGTGCAGGTGAGATTTCAGCTCTAAATCTTATTGTTTTTTCTGTGGATATATACAGTTACTGCAGTGTATACAAAAAAAGTTCATTAAAAAATTCTAAGAAATAGAAAAATCTAGGAATTCCTAAAAAAGAGGAAATGAAATATACCTCCTTCCTCAGTGCAGAGGGGTGGGAAATTCCCCAATTTATTGGACAGACAACATATTCTGTACACCATCACTCTGAAGTATCTGGTTTTGCCTAATTTTTTTTCTTTGTCATAAATGAGGATTCAATCTATAGGTTATGGAATAAGATTCAATCTATAGGTTATGGAATAACTGTGCTGTAAAGACAAAGGCATCAATATATATATATATACATATATATTTTTTTAATGTGTCACCAAGTTGTTTCTTTTCTTTTTGTACTTCTAGGAGAAGTTGACTGAAAACTCATAATAATGGTCCTAGTTTAGATGAGAAAGGCTGAAGTTATGTACCTGTCTACATATTTTTCTAGCAAAGATAATAATAGGCGAGCTCATTCCATTCTAATAACTGATGAGGTTTAGATTTGGGGAACTCAAATGAAATTAGGGTTTCTGGTGGTCAGGGAGTTAAATGAGGTCTAGTAGCAGGTTTGGGGTTCAGGGTAGGTATCGGTGCAAGGACAGAGAGTTTTGGGGAACTCCCTTCTGGCGGCACAAAGATCCTCTGTAAAAGAATTTACAGACCTGAAAACCTAGATTGATAAAAGAGGTTTATTATGGGGATTGGAAGTAAGGTTAAAGTCTAGTTAAGGAAATAGGCAAGGTTAAGAGAAGAGGGCATTGGAAAGAGTATTCCAGTGGGCAGAGGCCCTTGGCATGCCAAGCATAATATAAGAGGTTTGGAACCTCTGCAAAGAGAGGGTATTAGTTTGGCTCTTTTATAATAGGGGGTTTGGGCTACAAGCTTAAGGGGGCTTGTGTGTGGAGTCCCAGATTAGCTCCTCGCTGGGTTTCAGCTAGGGCTAGAATTTGAATTGAATTCAATGTGTTTCAGGACTGAGCCAAACCCACCCAGATAACTGTTTGTCCTTGGGGCAGGGTCCATTGCTGAGGCAGAGTTGAAGGAGATTTTCTCCTTTAAGGATTTTCAGAGTTTCAGAGTCCCCTCTTCACAGCCAGTGTATAATAGCTTTAAAATGGTCTTTAACTTCTATGCACTGCACCCCACCCCTAACAGTAAAATTAATCCGGCTTCTCCCCATGCTCCAGGACATGGATGATCCCAGAGAAGGGTTTCTTGAGAAAAGGCCCCATCTTATTAAATTTCACCTATGGTTAAATTCTAAAGTTCAAAGTCTTATAATAGTAATAATAATAATAATAATTACTATTATTATTATTATTATTATTATTATTACCTCTGTTTTATAGGTAGCATTTAATAATAACTAGCATTTATATAGTGCCTTAAAGTTTTCAACACATTCTAATAATAATAGTTAACATTTATATGTGAAGGCCGAGTTAGCACCCTGGATACCTTAGAATCAACCAGAGTCAGGATAAGCAAAAGCCCTTGATCTTTATTCTTGGTCTTTGGGGGTAGCAATCAGGGGAATGGACACAGGAATCTCCACATCTTTTTTCTCTCTCTCCACCACCAATAAGTAACTCTCACTTGTCCCTCTGATCCCTCTTACAATTCTCTGTCTACACCCACTGATCAAGCCAGCACAGGATAGTGGACTGGGCCATTCTCCAAGCATATGCTAATAGAGTATTGCCCAATTGGTGCTTGGTTATCCAAGTGCATCTGCTCAGTTTCAGCCCTTTACATTTATATAGTACTTACTATGTACCAGGGATTATGGCAAATGCTTCACAATTATTATCTCATTGATTCTTAAAACAGCCCTGCAAGGTAGATCCTATTATTATCCCCATTTTACAGATAAGGAAACTAAAATGAGAGAGCTTAAGTGACTTGCCCAGGATCACACAGCTAGTGTCAGAATTTGAACTCAGGTCTTCCTGAAGCAAAATCTAGTACACTCTCTCCACCAAACTCACTTAAGAGTTTCCAAGTCCTGCAATAAGCCTGTGAAGTAGATACCCGTGGGGAAGCTGAAGCTCTGATAAGTATCGGGACTTATCCAAAGCTGTTAAGTTGGGAGGCAGTGACTAGCTCTGGAGGTTTGAGTCCTGCTTTGTGGGGAATTGTGGGAAGGTAGCTATGTGTTAGGACCCAGGGCATCCAAGATCCCTATGTAGAAGCTCTATTAATGCAGTAGGTCATTGATGTTCTTTGCTCTCCAAGAGGGCCATGACATGAGGGAGGGACTGCCATGATGTGCAAGTGAATTGGTCCAGTGGCCAGGTATACAGCAGGGCAACTGGTGCCAGCCATGGGTGCAGTGGGGCACCTCAGCCTTTTTATGCTATTCCTTCACCGGTCTCAGTCTGACTGAGGCTGCACCCATTCAGTGCTTAAGGCTGGGTAAAAATGATTAGAAAATGATGACAAAGAAGGGGAAAGGTATAAGTGCCTCTATTCAGACCTGCCCCTGAGTACTGACGGAATCCTGTAGAAGTTCAGAGTGGAGATAATCTGAGGCAGCTCTTATCAAGGGCCAGAGGACAAGGTGGGTTCTAGGGCCCATGTAGTTCACTGCCCAGACACACAGCCACACACAGAACCGAACTGATCTTCTTTTATTATTATTATTATTTAAATATATGAGACAAAAAAATGAATCCTTATTTAGTAACTTTAGTTTAGTAACTTTAATAACTTTAGTAACTTACTATGCAAGTCACTTTATCTCTATATGATGAGGGGAGCCCCAAAACTCTTTCTCTTTCTCTCTCTCTGCCTTTGGGAATTAGCCATGAGGTAGAGTGCTTGAGAAGTCTCAGGTTTCTACCTGAGATGGGCAGCACCTTTCTTTACCTGGTCGCCACTATAACCCCTCTGACATCTCCGGATTACTTCTGCAGGATAGTAAGTCACTCCACCCGAGGAAAGCTTCAATCTCTTTATTAGTATCGTATCTCTCCCTTCTCCTCTTCTCTGTCCCCTGCTTCCATCCCCTTTCCCATTGCCCCTTCGTTGCCCTAACAACAGTACCACCATTGGAGAGTAGTGCTTTCCCGTTATTGGCACATACTCAATGCATCTATAAAACAGACCATGGACCTGTCTATATTTCTAAAGCATTGAGGGAATCTCATTCCATTGAAACTTCTGTCTCAGATTTCCTTATAAAAACGCAACTTGAAACTCAGTCCTTGCAGAGGACCTAACGTGCCATGCCATGCTTGCCAAGGAAACCTCTGCCCGCTAAAATAATATTTTCTTTCAGCGTTACTTTCTCTTAACTTTCTACCTAAGACTTTATACCTCGCTGTTTCCACTAGTAACTTTACTCCCCTGTCAGGACTTTGCCACTAAGGAATTCAGCCTTTTTATTCATGCATAGCAAAGGCTGATTTCCCAATGCCAATAATAAACTTTTTATCAGTCTAGCTTTTTGGGTTCGTAAATTCCTTTACAAAGGACCTCTATGCCGCCAGAAGGGGGTCCCCAAAACTCCCTACCTTGTGCCAAATCCTAAGGGGATTTAGGGGAGCCAAACACCTTCATTTGGTTCCCTGAACCCCAAACCTGCCATTAACCTCATATCTAACTCCCTGATCACCCTAATCTCATCATTTTGGTTCCCTGAATTAGACCTCATCATATGGATCTCAATTTCCTCACCTGTAAAATGAGAGCATTCAATTAAATGGCCTCTCCAGGTTACTTTCAGTTCCAATTCTGTGATCCCATAAATACCATGAAAGTGCCAAATTCAGGGGTTCAACCCCAGGTCTCCTAATTCTAAACAGGATTCTTTCCATTATCCCCATTAAGCATTTACAAAGGACTTCTTAGGTGTCACATGCTATGTTAAGCTGGGACACAGAAATAAAGTAAAACAATTTTTACCTTAGGGGAGAACATATGGGTATGTGTGAATTTGAAACCAAGAAAGGGCAGGCTTCTTGACCATTTGATTATTTGTCTCTATCTCCCCTCTCCCCTTTGATATAATTTGATAAAGCAATCAGATAATAGAAGTAGTAAAATCAATAAATTATGTATAAAAATGTGTTTAGTTCTTTTATCCCTTTGTAAAATATGAAAAAAGTTTCCTTGATTGAATTGGAAGAGGAACTTAATAATGACTAGATGAAGACTGGCAATATACTCTGACTCTCATTAAAGGAAATAAGCTTACCAACCCTGCATCTTAATCAAGGAGGAACCAAGCCCCTGGAGAAGAATCAGTCAACAAGCATTTATTAAGTGCCCAGCACTGGAGATACGGAGAAAGTAAAAAATAATGGCCCTGATGGAATATAACTTCTAAGAGACAGGGCAATAATTTTAGGGTACCTTGACCTTAGGGTGCTTCTGTTCTAACAATTTGTCAGTGATTCTAAATGTTTTTGTTTTGGAATCTGTGATCTTGAGGCCCCATGATCGAAGAATGCTATTGTTCTATTAATGATTGTAAAAGTTTTCAGGCCTAGGAATATAATATTTCTTCCCTTAAACTTTAGGGAAGATATATTAGTGATCCTGAGACTATCTATTTTTCTAATATTCTTGTCTGTCACAGTTCTAAAATCTTTTGGCTTTAGGATAGTCCTCCATCTGCTGGTCAGTGATAACCAAATTCCTGAGAAAACTTCTACCTCTAGGCCATAAAATTAGCATATCAACGACATGAAGAACTGGATTAAGGTGTCTCCTTTTTCTAGGGTCCTTGTTAAGTTTTTTTGGAATTTAGCCTTACAATTACAATAAACTTTGCCCTTTGACTTGGATGTGGGTTCAAGCAGACTTTTGAGACACCTCCAATTCTGCTCTGTTACCCCCAATCTTTTGGGGTCCATTTGGAACCTCAACAATCCATAATGGTCTTATATTCCAATGGAGAAACTCACATTCTGAAAGACTAAAAAAGGGTAAATTGGGTAAAAATAGTTGCCAGGATGAGCTGACATCATGAGGAGCTGTTCTTGAAAATGAATTTCAAGGATAACATAACTGATTCCATGTTTATTGTGCCACAATTTCCTTTTATTGTCCTGCCTCAGTTTCCCTAAATTGTTCTGCCTCAGTTCCTTGAATTGTTCTGCCTCAATCCCCTTGGTTGCAACCCCCTTTCCTGTTCATTAGGGCTGTGGAGATCTGCCCACTCTGGCATTCCAAAAGAGTCATAAATTGTAAATGTATAATCTGAGGTAAGAGAAGATCTAGTTCAGACATCCTGGCTCCTAAGTCCTCCTAAATTATTAGAATTTATGGTCCTCACCCCCCACCCTGTCAGAACCAGATTGATGGTTCCTTTCTGGAAATTCCCATGCTCACCAATGCTCAGACTCCACCCCTTGTTGTTCTTGTTTCCCCTGATCTTGGAGCCACATATAGAAAAATCATTGGAATCTCACATTCGCTGCTGAATTCTTTGAGACATCATCCCTGGAACCAAAATGGATCGTTTGGTCCCAGAAAATCTCTCCCTCTCAGAAACCCAAATAAAATATTAAAAACTCTCTAATTTCTATCTTGCATCAGTTTCTCTGGTATTACATGTTGTTTTGTACTTGGACTTTGGCTGTATATAAACCTTTCGGGACCTGCAGGACTAATTGAAACAGCTTGTTCCCTTCAGTGTTTTCTTTACTTGACTAATTGCCATAAAATGATTTAATTGCTTTTGAAATAATAAATAAAGGAAGGAAGGGAGAGCAACAATCCTGGAAGACCCCTCTTCCTCATTTAATTATCTCAGATAGGTCCCTTTGATTTAGTACAACTGACTATACTAACAAGGACATATTCATTCTTTACCTTCTGTCATTAATGATATACATTCTCCTTAATAAGCACACTTTTTTTCCTCTGAATAACCAACAATGTTTCAATAACAAGCAGCTATTTTATTTCTTCACCTCATGTAATGTATGAATTTATTAGGCAAATTTCGAATGACATTTTGATCAATTATTAGTAGTATATGGCACACTCCTGAGTGTAATAAAACTTAATCTCTGATTCATGCTAGCTTATCTACTTCAGACACTCCTAGCTGTTTGTTTCTTCATCAGGCCTCTGGGAAAAATGAACACAGCACATACTTTTACATTTAATTTGCATTGTCATCACTTTCCTTAAGAAGGTGAAAATTTATCAAGCCCTGATTTGTAGAATTTGCCAACATGAGCTGAGGTCCAGCAGATCCCTGAATTATATTAACTGAGCTGGGAGTTGTATGAGATATGAAATGATCAGAAACATCCTGACCAATTCTTATTCCTCTTTTAGCCCATAAAATGTACAAAGGAAACATTAAGTATTTTTGGAAGATATATACTAGAAGCTGGGGAAATTAGGAAAGGTTTCTTATAGAAGCTGAAAGAAACTAGAGATTCCAGGGGATGGAGGTGAGGATGAAGAAGGAATGCATTCAAGCCATGGGTGACAGATAGTGTAAATATGAAACTTTCTGCATTCAGAACATTGAGTAGACCAGAATTCCACTTAAATGCAGAGAATACAAAAAGGGAAGTAATGTTCAAAAGATGGAAAGCTAGGAAGAAACCAGCTTGGGAGGAGATATAAATGCCAAACAGAAGAATTCATATTTTATTCAAGAGATAATAGGAACAAAGATTTACTAAGTGGGGACATGACATGCTCAGACTTCTTCTGGCTAACTTGTCCTTTTAAGCTGAGAAACTGCAAGACAAGCAGGTATTTCATGGCTGAAATCTACCAGGATCAGGAGTTTACAGACTATTATTATCAGTAGATAAATGGATAGAGTGTTGAAGTGGGAATCAGGAAGAACTAGATTCAAATTATGTTTCTCAAGCTTACTAACTATATGACTCTGAGCAAGGTGTTTTATTTCCCTGAATCTCAGTTTCTTCATGAATAAAATAGGGATAGGGATAATTAAACCTATACCACTGTTATCAAATTGAAATAACCTATAAATAACACTTTAAGCATTAAAGTGTTGCACATAGAATGGGAAGTCTCATTCAAAATAACTACAAAATGCACAAAATATCTAGATGACTATCTACCAAAGTACATTCAATACCTGAATAGATATAATTGCAAAATCCTCTTTAAAGAAATAAATAGCATTAAAAAAAACTGTAGGGATATTCATTGCTTATAGGTGTATCCTGGCAATATAATAAAACTGGCAATACTCTCAAAATTAAATTACCAATTTAGTATTACACCAGACTATCAAGGTAATACTTTTAGAACGAGACAAAGTAATAATGACATTTGTTTTAAGGAATAAAATTTCTAGAATATCAGGGGAACCAAAGAGGGGGAGGGTATAGTACTACTGATGGGATACAGCTTCTAGGGGAAATATAGCAGTTGTCTACTACTTGAAAAAACAGCTGACAACAAAGAGCCTGCCTTTGAGTTATCAAGAGTTAGACTTTTAAGGGCCTTGTCAATAAAAATTGTCCCCTTAATTCTTTCCTGGCTCACAAAAGAGAAATAGTTTGGGTGATTTGGATAATAACCAAATGACAATTCAGTTTGTCTGGAATATTTAATTAGAATTTAGGGAATCTCATGAACTAAAGTTAAGTCAATTTTAAGAATTGTCTTCTTTTTTCCCTAAAACCAAAGAGAAGCTTATTTAAGGAAATAGAAATCCTCCCCTAGTACTTCCAAAGCTGCAACAGCTTGGGGACCGAATTCCCAGAACTACTAAAGATGGAAATTTATTTAGCCTTGCTAATCACATTTTATAATATTTTGCACATGTAATTTAGGGAATTAGGTATTTTCACCTTTGCTAGAAAATTAAGAGTACACTACAGCTAAGATTTTGCTATTATGAAAAATTCTAAAATTGTTAACTAAATCATTTGGAGTTTTTGTCATTGTGTTAAACCTAAAACTGGTAATTACTGTGTGTGTGGAACAAGACGGATGAGGTGAAAACCTCATCAGTTCACCTTCAGGTATGAAAGTATTGCAGCACCTTTTTGTCCCTCCACAGACTGGGGAGAGGTATCAAACAGCACAGCCATGAGAACACTAAGATTAGTTGGGATGGGCAACAGCAAGCTCAGCCTCTTCCCCGGGGTCTCTGTCAACTACCCTTAATTTGTAAGTTTGCCAGTTTTCTTGAAACCATCAGGGTAAGCAAGGTCATCAGTCCTGAGAAATGAGTCTGTTAAGGATGTATAGTTCCTAAACAAGGAATGTGTTTACTAAGAATCTATAATCTTGTTTAATGAATGATCCTTTGCACCAGGATAAGTTTAAACATATAAAACATGGTAAACAAAATCTCCTATTTGTGTAAGTCCTAGTAAACTTTCAAAAATAATTTATCTACCCTAAGTTGTGATTAGTAGAACTTGCTATTAGAGATAAAATTTCTTGGGACTGTAACTGATAATCTTTTCAGTTTTGAATTTGGGTATGATTGCCTTGATGGATCATTAAGTCAGTAGTCCACCATTCCAGAGAAATGCCATGAATTACTCAGAGGGATGACTTCTTGAACTGTTACAGGTGGATGTCTTATCTAGGCAAGAGCTGGGAGGGCAACCTTAGCCTCTGCTCAAGGTCGGATCCTTCTGACTCAGTTTCCCAGTTCTCTTTCTTTGTTTCCCACCTAATTATTCCTGAAACTGACTGAGGTGGAATTGTTACTGCCTGATTAGTTGTCAAATAGAGCTAAGGATGATTTATCCTGTCATGTAGGTGCTGTCAGACTGAAACCTGAAGGACCCAGTCGATGCTATTGTAATCATGTCCCTGGTTTTCCCTCTTACAGCAAATTTATATAATCAGAGCAAGTGATCAGTAGAAGCCATGAGCACAATACAAACACGTAGATGATATCTTGATCTTCAGCCCAACCTTGGAGGTTTCTCCGACTCCAGCCATTAAAAACAAACAAACAAAACCCCTTAACTTTCTGGTCTCCTGGGAATACTTTCTTTGTCTAAAGAACTATCTTGCCTATCAGTCTGTTGAGTATTTGGATTATGAATTTCTTTTTTTTAATTAAAGCTTTTTATTTACAAAACACATGCATGGGTAATTTTTCAACATTGACAGTTGCAAAACCTTCTTTTCCAAAATTTTACCTTATTCCCCCTCTCCCCTCCCCTAGATGGCAAGTAGTCCAATACATGTTAAATATGTTAAAGTATATGTTAAATCCAATATATGTATACATATTTATACAATTATCTTGCTGCACAAGAAAAATCAGATCAAGAAGGAAGAAAAAAATTGAGAAAGAAAACAAAACACAAGCAAACAACCACAGAAAGAGTGAGAATGTTATGTTGTGGTCCACCTTCAGTTCCCACAGGCCTCTCTCTGACTTTGACTATGAATTAATTCCCACTTCCCCTTTACTCACCTCGGAGAAGAAGCAGACAATCTTGTCACTCTCTGAACCTGCCTCTGAGAAGCAGCTGCGCAATTTCCTGGTCATGGCTGGATTTTTGTAAGCTTCTCAAAGAAATGTGGGGTGACTCCTGCTTAGAGCTGGCTGCCACAGCCTTTTTAGTTGAGGAAGCCTCTATGCTCGCCCTAGGCCAACCATTGGAAGTTCTAACTCCCCACCGGGATCAGAGCTCACCACAGCTTTAGAACTGGGGAAAGGAATGAGTGAACATCTACATTGATTCCAAATAGGCCTTTCATGTTTTGCATGCTTGTAGGGCTATATGGGAAGAAAGGGGACTTTTGACAGCAAAAACAAATAAGGAAATGAAGGAATTCCCCTATTAAGTATGCAAGGAAATTTACTGCAAGCTGCCCACAGACCCAGAGAGGTTTCTGTTATGTTTTGTAAGGGATGCCAGAAGGAGGATTCTCTTTAGGCCAAGGGGAATGGCTTGCAGGTTCAGCTGCCTGTTTGCCCTTGACCATGGCACCTTTAATTCCCCAACTCCTGACTCCTACACTCCCTCACGCTCTCAAGAACAAGACCCTGATAAAGAAAGGGGGTATCTTCTTTCTCCTTCTGGGAGGTTTCAAATACCTCAGGCCAATCCCAAGGCCAGCAGGGGAAACTTCTCTTTGGCCTACATCAAGCTACTCACCTGGGAAAAAATGCTTTCACTGGTCACAAGCTAGGAGATAACCTAGGCCTGCCCAGTCTGTGCCCAGGTAAATCCTGAAAGGTTTGTTAACCCCCCCTTCTGAAGGCTATCTGGAGGAGGGGTACATGCCTGGGGAGGATTGGCAGGAGGACTTTACACATGTGCTCCCTTACATATGGGGCTATTTTTCCCCTCCTTCCCTCCACCCCTTCCCCTAGATGGCAGGCATTCCCATACATATTAAATATCTTATAGTATATCCTAGGTACAATATATATGTGCAGAACCGAATTTTGTTGTTGTTGTTGCAAAGGAAGGATTGTATTCGCAAGGTAAAAATAATCTGGGAAGAGAAACAAAACAAAACAAAACAAAACAAAAAAACCGATGTTGTGATCTGAATATTAATAAATTAGAAAAGATCAGGTAGCTTTCATAGATATGCTTAGGGGCTAAAAATTTAAACAAAAAATAGAGGAATACACAAAAAATAAAATAGATAACATTGATTATTTGAGATTGTAATATTTTTGCATGAACAAAATTGATATAACCTGGATAAGGGAAGTGGTCAACAGGGTAAAAAAATTTTTTTTGTATCAAATATTTCTCATAAAGGTCTGCTATCCAAGAGACATAGGCAACAAATAAAAATCAGTAGGATCAAAAGCCATTCCTAAATAGAAATGTAGGTAAAGAGTTTTCAAAGAAGAACTGAAAACTATTAACAATATGAAAAAAATCACAAATCCAAAATTCTTATGACTCGTGTTCTCTACTCAGAATCTGGTTGTTCTTTAGTTGGTTTTCTGTGATTAGGCTAGCAAATTTCTTAGTAAGTGACTTTATAATTACATTTGAGGCCTTACATAACATGTTTGAACTTTTTTATGAGTCTGAAATACTTTTGTAAGAAAGAATAAATACTATTTGATCACTCTTGATTAGTTGATTAGCTAAATATTTACATAAGCTTAATATATTAATTGATTCCATATATATTGGTAACAGGCATAATAAGTTAACTTATTGACTAAGACTAATTGTATGTTGATTGGTTGATTAATTTGATTGATGGACCAGTCAATGTACATTTATTATAGTTATAATATATTGAAAATTATTCTCAATCATCACCACTATATATCACTAGTTGACTAATACATATTGGGATAAAATAGAAGTCCAGTCATCTATTTCACTACTTAGCTGCCTCAAAGAACTGATTGGGAATGCAAATAAATAGCAGTGAATGTCTGTTTGTAAGGGGAAGAAAGACAGAAATAAGCATTTATTAAATACCTACTCTATGCCCAGTGCTATGCTAAATGCCTTACAAATTTGATCCTCATTTGATCCTCACAATAACTTTGTGGTGAGGTACTTAGTGGGGTAGATGATATTATTGTCACCATTTTACCGATGAGGAAACTAAGGCATACAGAGGTTAAATGACTCATCCAGGGTCATACAGTCTGGTGTCTAAAGCTAGATTTGAATCAAGTCTTCTTGATTCCAGCTCCAAAGACCTATTCATTCAGCAAGAGAAGGAAGAAATAACTTTTTAAAAAATGTGATCTCTGTATCAGGAAAAATATTGATCTTGAAATTAGGATGTTTTGAATATTATTGATTATGAATTGACCTGGTCTTATCCCAGAGCTGTGAATTGCTTGAAGGCAATCAAAAACTAGTTAAAAAGGGAACTCTTAAAGCAATTTTTAAAAAAGAAAGGAGCCCCCATTCAGACAAGAAGTTCTCTCCCCCAGTCTTTTCTATGAATTTTCTGTTATTATGATAAACAACTTGTATAACAGCTCTTGAGAATTCCTATGAGACGACCTCCCTGTGGAAATGTATTTAAACCTGCCACTTTCTGCCCCTTTGAAGTTCCAGTACTTTGGTGCTGCATGGTAGCCCCGAATTGCAATTCTCTTGCCTCCTTATAAGAGGTAGTATTTTGGTAATATTTTTTATTTCTGGTTGACAGATGCATACAGACAATTTAAAAATTATAAATATTCCAGAAAAATAGAAAAAGTCAAAAAATACAAGATTTATGAATCAATAACAGAGAAACTATTTGGAAGAAGGAATCCCAAAAAGTCACCATAGAACCTTTAATTCCATGAAGAAAATAGAGACTAAAGAAGAAATAGATAAGTATAAGGGCTATGATTTAAGAATAAAAATCTAGAATACGAAGTAAGGGAAAAGAAATGATAAAGAGGACATAGAAAAATAAATCCTTTTTTTTTTTTTTTTGAAAAAGGAAGAAAATTTAAATAAAACAAGTTGATGGGAAGAGAGGAACAAGAATTTACTTAGCTGACAGAAAAGAGAAAAAAAGGATAATGATGTGAATTATAAACCAGCTTACTCTCAGGAATTACTAAAACAAATCCTTCCTGTTTCTATTATAATCATACAGGTCAGTTCTCCAAGAATGTCTTGTTTGCATGATATGAATACAGTCCATAGTAAATCCAGCCATCTTTCCTGCAACTTCTGAGACTGTGTTGTTAGTATATGTGAGTTAGTATATGTGAGACAGTTTTCCTAGACCATTTTTGAGAGTCTCTACATGTCAAAACACATCCTTTTCTCACCTTTACTTCCCCCTCTTCCCTCTGAGTTTTCAAAAGTCATGTCACTCAAAAGTAAGTTGCTCAATCAGTAAAATTACTTTTCCTACTAGCCAGTGAGTTATTTCATGTAAATAATGGCAAATCTCTATTCTCTGTGATGGATATCTTGTCATGATTGTTCCATGATGCTAATCACTATACTTTCCCAAATCTATTTCATATGATCACTTTTAGTGCCTTTATTTTCAGATTAATAGGATAACAAAATAAAAGGAAGAAATAAAAAGCAATTAATAAATTAAGCAAAATTTCAAAAGTAGGAAATGGGGAGGGGGAACTTGATGGTAAAGGAAATATGATAGCTTTAAAGCAGATTAAATAAAAATAGCTGAAGAAATTGATGTGAAACAATCACTTTTGAGCCCATTCTGTCTTCAAAACTTTAATGTTGCACACTTAGGTAGGCCAAATTCCTGAAACTGCCTTATTAGCATATCTCAAAGCATTTCCAATTAGCCATCTCATCCTTCCATTGCTCTTAGACATAACAAGCCTTTGAGTTTGTTCTAGGATCCACTCCAATTTCTCCCTAATTTTCTAGATCCCACCCTTACCCTCTCTATAAAAAAAGCTCACTTCACTCACAATCTGTTGCTAAAATCATTTTGATTTTATCTTTTCACAACAATAAATGGCCTTTGTGACTATGATGAAACACCAGCTGTGAATTTTTCACATTTGAGATCATTCTCTCAAGGTCTGTTATTTTTTTTTATTTTCTTTACAGAGGAAGAGGAACAACATATCCTCATTCAGAAAATACCCAATATTAGAGACAAATGGAGGAAAATACATACCTAACTCATAATGATGAGATTAGGGAACCAAATGATGAGGTTAGGGTTCCTGGGTGATTAGGGAGTTAAATGATGAGGTTAGTGACAGGTTTGGGGTTCAGGGAACCAAATGAAGAATTTTGGCTCCCCTAAAAATCCTTGGAGTCTGGTGCAGGGCAGGGAGCTGTGGGAACCCCTTCTGGCGTTGCAGAGGTCCTTTGTAAAAAAATTTACAAACCTAAAAAGCTAGATTGGTAAAAGAGGTTTATTATTGGCATTGGGAAGTCAGCTTTTGCTATACATGAATAGAAAGACTGAATCCCTTAATGGCAAGATCCCAGCAGAGAAGTAAAGTTTCGAGTTAAGAGATCCAGACAGAGAGGTATAAAGTCTCATTAGGGAAATAGGTGAGAAAGATAAAAAGAGGGTAACGCTGAAAGAGAATATCATTCCAGCAGGTAGAGGTTTGCTGCTATGCCAGGAAGAGAGAGGTTCCTTGCCATGGCATATTAGGTCCTCTTCAATGAGTGAGTTTAAAATTGGCTCTTTTTATAATAAAAGCCTTAACTATAAGCTGGGGTTTTTATTTTTGATGAGGCTGGGGTTCAGGTTGAGCTGGAATTGAATAGAATTGAATGAGTCTTCAATTCAATAGGGTTGGAATTCTCCAGCTCCAGACTCTAATAGCCCCACCTAGATAAACCACTTTATGTGATTCCCTGAGGTGGTCTCTCACAGAGGCAGGGTTCAAGGAGAATCTCTCCTTCAAGGAGCTTCCAAGTGTTTTACCTCATGGCTCATTCCCAAAGCCAGAGAGAGAGAAAGAGGAAGTTTTGGGGCTCCCCTCGTCAATAACTTTAAATGTGAATAAATTGAGCAATAAGACAAAATATATTATAACAACAGTTGGATAAGAAAACAAAACTTCGCAATTTGTTACTTAAAAGAAACATACCTTAAAAGCAAAGATGTCCACAGAATAAAAATGAGAGGCTAGAACAAAATTTGCTGAGCATGAAATGAATTTAAAAAAAAAAAGGAATTATATTATTAAAGCAAAAGCTAACATTCACTACATAAAAGAGATAAACAAGAAAACTAGATTGTGCTGAAAAGAATCAAAGACAGGCCGATATCAATATTAAATTTATGTATGGGACAGTATAGACCACAAAAACAGAGATTCTCAGAGTAAGAAAAAACAAAAAGGGGTTTATTAGGATCTCACAAGAAAGAGCATCTTCCATCTGACAAGGTGTTTGTCAGTAAAAGCAGTGCAAAATAAAAACTGCAAAACACAAGTTGGGGCTTACATTCTAATCTTGGAAATCTATCCCAGAAAAAAAAGAATAAATTACATTTAACAGAGGTACTTAAATGCTAATCAAGAAGTGGTGGAAAACTGGAGAGAATGAACATCTGCAATTTTTTAAAGCTATAGTTCTACTTGCTATTATAAAGTTTCAAGTCACAATTAAAGTATAATTTAAGGCTGTATTTCCAGTATCTTCACACGGTTTATCCCATACATCTATACTTGAGCATCTAAATACATAAAGAAAAAATTACCTGAATTACAAGAAGTACATAAGATAAAAAGACATATAATAGTGGCAAGAGACTCTAAGGTCTCTCAGTGTTGGTCAAATCCATCAGAAAGACAAACAAAAGGAAAAATATAGAATTAAACAAATTATAGGAAAAACCAGTTCTAAAACTTATGGTAGCTTCTAAATAGAACTAGTAAATAATTACATATCAAAATAAGATGGCCTAGCCCTATCAAATCTCAGACTGTATTATAAAGCAGTAAATATAAAAAATATCTGAAACTACCTAAGAAAGAGAGTGGTGGATCAGTGGAATAGATTAGGTATACAATATTCAGAAGTAAATGATCATAGTAATCTAGTGTCTGATAAACACAAATGTTAGAATAAGAACTATTTAACAAAATTTGTTTGGAAAATTAGAAAACAATATGGCAGAAATTAGTTACAGACCAATATTTTACACCTTATACCAAAATAAGATAAAAATAAGTACATGATTTAAAGATAAAGAGTGATACTATAAGCAGATTAGGAGAGGAAGGGACAGTTTACTTGTCAGATCTTTGGAGAAGGAGGAGCTTATGACCAAACAGGAAGCAGAAAATATTATGAAATTGAAAATAAATAAGTTTACATTAAATTAAAAAGGTTTTGCACAAACAAAACCAATGCAGCCAAAATTAGAAAGGAAACAGAAAGTGGGGAAACAATTTTTATAGTCAGTATCCTTGATAAAGATCTCATTTCTAAATATATAAAACACTCAGTCAAATTTATAATAATATAAGTCATTACTAATTGCTAAATGATCTAAGGATATGAACAGTCAGTTTTCAGATGAAGAAATCAAAACTATCTATAAAGACAAAAAATGCTCTAAATAAACATTCATTAGAAAATGCAAATTAAAACAATTCTGCGATTATACTAATTTAATTTTTTTTCAAAAAAAGAAAAATAACAAATGTTGGAGGATATGTGAGAAATCTGGAATGCTAATGCACACTGTTGGAGGAGGTGTTAATTGATCCAACCATTTTCGAAAGCAATTTGGAACTATGCCCAAAGAGCAATAAAATTGTGTGTACTGTTTGATCCAGCAATGCTATTAATAGGTCTATATCTCAAAGATAATAAAAGAAAGGGGGAGGGAAAGAGAGAGGTAGAGAAGAACCTATTTGTATAAAAATACGGCAGCTCTTTTTTTAAAGTGACAAAGAATTGGAAATTGAGGGGATGCCCATCAATTGGGAAATAGCTGGAAAAGTTGGGGCATAGGATTGTAATGGAATATTATTGTGCTATAAGAAATGAGGAGTCTGATTTCAGAAAAACCTGGAAAGATTTATATAAACTGATGAAAAGTAAAATGAGTAAAATCAAGAAATCATTGTACACAGTAAACAAGTGGTGCATCTAGGAGGCACAGTAGATAGAAAGTTGGGTCTGGAGTCAGGAAGACTCATATTCATGAGTTCAAATCCAGCCTTAGACACTTACTAACTATGAGATCCTGGACAAGTCACTTAACCTTGATTGCCTCAATTTCTTCATCTGTAAAACAAACTAGAGAAGGAAATGACTGAACAATAACAGAAATGCAAGCAATAATATTAAGACAGAAGAAATAGTAATAAGAAAAAAATAAAAATAAAATGATTGATAAAGGGAAGAAAAATCTATATTTCCTGATGACTTGGTGAGTTAGTTAAAAAAATCACAAAAAATCAACTAAGATATTCACTGAGATGATAATAACCTTTTCAAGTTTGCAGGCTATAAAATAATCCCAAAGAAAGTAAAAGTATGTCTATATAAAAATAAAATCCAAGAGCAAAGAATAAAAAAGTGAAATGTCATTCACAATAACTGCATAATGCATAAAATATTTGCAGTTTAAGCTATCCTACCAAAGCATACATAATACTTACATATATTCAATTACAAACTTCTTAATGGAACAAAGAACAACTTAAGTAGTTGGAGGAAGAGTTATGTCTGGGTCACATCAATATAATAAAAATGACAATACTACCAAATTTAATTTACAGTTTTAAAGGTATTCCATATCAAAGGGATACTTTACAGAAGTCAATAATGACAAAATTCATTTGAAGAAACAAAAGATCTAAAATAATGTATTAGAACTATATCTGGTTCTGGTCTCCACTCCCAGAAGTATATAAGTTCTTAAGTAACCAGTATAAAGTGACTATAGCAAAAAAGATTGTACAGGAAAACTTGGAAGTCATGCACAAACTATCCCAAAGATCAAAGAAGCATAATTTCTAAATTGTATCCTACACAGTATTAACCAAAACTCACCTCTTGACTATATGGGCTGAATCTGGGGAAGCCATCTAGGCTCTGTTGTCAGGGCCTTTGGGTGGAATGACAGGTAAATCCCAGACAAATTCCATAACTCCAGTTGCCCATAGTAAAGGACCAGCAGATCATCAAATGATATTGATAATCTTGATGTGGACACATTAACTTCAAAATTTTATTGACAACTTTGAAATGATTTGTACATGTTAATGGACTAACACCAAGGTGGTCCAGATAGGAGTTAGACTGTTCCCCCCACAAAAAACCTTATAAAAACGAGACTTCAGAGGCAGGTAGATGGCACAGTGGATAGAGCACTGGAATCAGGGCTCAGACATTTAATACTTACTGAGTGATCCTGGGCAAGTCACTTAACCCAAACTGCCTTGCTCAGAAGAAAAAAAAAATGAGACCTTAAACTTTTGTCATCTTCCAACAACACTTCCATGAACCATGAGGTTCACACAGTCAGAAAGTGTTAAGTGTCTGAGGTCAGATTTGAACTCAGGGCCTCCTGATTTCAGGGAAGATGCTCAATTGACTGCACCACCTAGCTATCCTGTGAGTGGTACTTTTTGCTTCTCCTTGTCTTTATCCTCTTTCTCATATTGCCTGCCTTCCTTCACCATCCCATTCCCTATCTCCTTACCTTTCACTGCTTTCCCTTTTATTTACTATATTTATTAAAGTGTGATTAAAACCTGTTTCCCCAAAACTATCCTAATCTTTCCTGGCAAGTACTCAAAGAATCTGGTGTGTTTGGTCCAATTTAATAAATTTCACAACTTAATTAATTTAAATATCAAAGGAAATAAAAGACGTAGGAATGAAGGGGCAATAGCAGACCTTAAACTATATTATAACTCAGCAAGCATCAAAACCATTTTGTATTCTTAAAAAAACAGTTATAGATCAATGGAATAGACTAGACAGGGGAAAATCAGAAGCAATGGAACTCAATAATCTAGTATTTAATAAATCGGAAAATGCTTAAGAAAAACTCTAATGAAAACTGGAAAGCAGTCTGGCAGAAATTATATTATGCCCACATTTCATACCATATTCCACAAAGAATTCTAAGTGGACATATAACTTTTATTTTAAAAATCATAAAATAAAAATATTAGAAGTAAATTGTATCTTTTACAGCTATCTGTAGGTGATTTATCCTTAACAAAAAGGAGATAGAAGCAATTTCAAAAAATAAAATGCGAGATTTTTACTACATAAAAGTGAAAAGTTTTTGTACAAACAAAATTAATGTATCTGACTTTCTTCAAATAAAAGCCAAAATCCCTCCTTCAATAAGATGCCTTTCCTGGTCATCCTTAATCTTAATGGCTTCCTCAGAGGTTAATTTTTTTGTCTTTCTTTGTATCCCTTTTGCTGAGCATGAATCTAGCACTTAATAAATGCTAATTGACTTGACTTATCTAGGTTAAGAAAGGAAATGTTTACTTTAAAAAACAACAAATATGATAAATACAGAGGAGTGGTAAAAATATACATGAACTTATGCATAATGAAGTAAGCAGAGCCAAGAAAATAATATATACATATATACATAAACTACAACAATGGAAATGGAAAAAAATCACAAAAATAATTTTTAAAGAAATGTTATAAAATTTCAAAGAATAAGCACAGTCCAAAAAAGAGATGAGAAGACACCCCCCACTCAACTCCTATAGAAATAGGAGGTTCACAGATCCAATGCTGTGGTATTTTGTACATGTTTTTAGACTTTTTGGATGTATAGTTAAATTGTGTTGCTTTTTCAAAAAAAGATATAGAATGCCTCTCTGAGAGAAAGCAGGGGAAGGGGTGCTGGGAGAAAATTTTTGAAATATATAAATCAAAGATATCAATTTTAAAAAATGTTAAGTAACTAAAATGACCCCTTGAACACTATTCAAAGGTTTTCAGTCATTAGTGACACCACTTGGGGTTTTCTTGGCAAAGATAACTGGCATGGTTTGCCATTTCCTTCTCCACCTAATTTGCAGATGAGGAAACTGAGACAAATGCTTGCCCAGAGTCACATAGCTACTAAGAATCTGAGACCAGATTTAAAGTCAGGTAGCTGAATCTTGTTTCTAAGTCATGTACATTTTTCCATTGTATTTCCTCTTTTATTCTCCCAGAGAATAAAAAATGTTTTATAAGAGAAAGTAAAAGTAAAAGGCCCTGACTCCCCAGAACAAAACAATAAAGTAAGCAAAAGCTCTTCTTCCTTTCTTCCAATTGCAGATGGCAGAGCTCCCAGTCTGATGAATCAGTCTTCTGACTTTTTTTTCTGTTCCTAAAATATCATGTCCAAATTTGGCTTCCAACAGCTAAAATTCTACTTTTTTGTGTTTTTTTTTTTAAATTAAAGCTTTTTATTTACAAATCATAGGCATGGGTAGTTTTTTCAATACTGATCCTTGCAAAACCTTTTCTTCCAAATTTTCTTCTCCCCTCTTCCCTATCTAGCAGGTAGTCCAATACATGTTTTTAAAACTATTTCCTAAGAAAGTTTTACTTATATTGAGCACAATAAAAAGAGGAGCTAGAAGTAATCTAGAAATGCAATAAATACTTGCTATCACTGCCAAGGGAAGAAGTATGGCAGCCAAGGATAATAAAATGTTTAAAATGAAAACTTTTTGGTCAAATTTTATGGAGGATGAGAATGGAGCTTTGCATATACAATTTTGCATTTACAAATGACAAGGGAGCGCCAAAATTCTCTAATGCTCCTTCAAGGAGAAAGTCTCCTTGAATCCTGTGTCTGTGAGACCCACCCCCAGGAACCAAGCAAGATAAAGTGGTTTATCTTGGTGGAACTAGTTGAAGTATTCAATTCCAAGATTGAAATGTTGTTGGCTCAAAAACATTCCCAGTAAGTGGTCTCATCTAGGCCTGGGGGCAGTGACAGCATTGAGGGAAACTTCTGTCTCAGATTTCCTTATAAAAACATCAATTTTAAACTCAATCCTTGCAGAGGACCTAAAATGCCATGCTATAGCATGCCAAGGAAACCACTGCCCAATGGAATGATCTTCTCTTCCAGCACTAGCCTCTCTTTAACTTTCTCACCTATTTCCCTAATGAGACTTTATATCTCTCTGTCAGGATCTCTCTACTAGAAACTTTACTTCTCTGCCAGGACCTTGCATTAAGAAATTCAGCCTTTCTATTCATGCATAGCAAAGGCTGACTTCCCAATGCCAATAATAAACTTCTTTTTACCTTTACTTAGGACCTTTGCGCCACCAGAAGGGCGTTCCCAAAACTCCTGCCCTTTTGCTGAATCCCAAAGGAACTTAGGGGAGCCAAACCTCTTCATTCGGTTCCCTGAATCCCAAACCTGTCACTAACTTCATTATTTAACTCCCTGATCACCAGGAATCCTAACATCATCATTTTGATTCCCTGAATCTAATCTCATCACAATCACTTCACAAATAGTGAAAGACAGTATGAAAATAGTGAAAAACAATATGAGGAACATTTGTTTACACTAAGCAGGCAACATATTAAATTAAACAGATTATATGAAGAGCACTGAAAATTGAAATTAGGACAGCAAACATGAAAAGGGGAAATAATCTGTCAAAATGTGCTCACTACAATCCATGCAGCCAAGATTACAAGGGAAGCAAAAAGCTGAGAAACAATTTTTATAGCCAGTGTTTCTAGTAAAGGCCTCATTTCTAAAATATATCGAGAACTGAGTCAAATTTACAAAAATATAAGTCATTCCCCAGTTGATAGTGAGAGGATATGAACAGACAATTTTTAGATGAAGAAGCTATCTATAGTTATAGGAAAAAATGCTCCTAATTACTATTGATTCGAGAAATGCAAATTAAAATAACCCTTAGGTATCACTTCAAAATCTACTAGGTTAGTTAAGATGACAGAAAAAGAAAACAATAAATGTTGGAGGAGATGTGAAAAAACTAGAATACTAATGCAATGTTGGTGGAATTATGAAATGATAGAACTGTTCTGGAGAGTGATCGGAAACTATGCCCAAAGGGTTATTAAACTGCTTTAACCCAGCAGTATCACTGCTGAGGCTGCATCCCAAAAAGATAATAAAAACAAGGAAATGATCAAAAAAATTTTAGCAGCTCTTTTTGTGGTGACAAGGAATTGGAAATTGAGTGAAAGCCCATCAATTGGGAAATAGCCGAATAAGTTAGGGTATATGAATGGTATGGAATATTATTGTTCTGTAAGAAATGACCAGCAGGAGGATTTCAGAGAGGCCTGGAGAGACTTACATGAACTGATTCTGAGTGAAATGAGCAGACCCTGGAAACTGAATGGATGCTCATCCATTGGGGAATGACTGATAAGTTACGGTATATAAATGTTATGAAATATTGTTATATCAGAAACAATCAGCAGGAGATGACAGGAAAAGACTCCTTGTTGTTGGCCCCCTTGCCTCTTTGGGCTGAGAGCTCCAGAAGCAGCTGCTGCCATTGCTGATTCAGTGGTTCCGAAGGCCTGACCTTTCCTAATGACCTACTTTGGAAAATTATTTCACCCCGTCCTGCTGTGGGTCCTGCTGCTCCAGGCATTGTTTTGTGCTGTTATTTAAAGGTGTTCAGAGAAATTTGGGGGAGAGCTCCGGGAAGTAATTGCCTTTGCTCTGCTGCCTCCTCCCTACCAGTCTTTCAGGACCAAGTTGCAATTGTTAATATCCTTTTCTTTCTGCCCCTACTTACTCCCTGTTCTAAGCTCTCAGAGCTTATTCTTTCCTATGCCAGTCCCTATTTATCACATTGGTTCTGTCCCATAATTATTTGGAAATGAGGTATTGATGTAATAGAACTCTGTGTCCCCCATCTTTGGGGAGTGGGCCTGAATCTCAACCCCTTTGGGGCTCTAGGAAAATGATCCCCACCCTCCTCCCTGGTTCCCACAGGAACCCCCCCCCCTCCAATCGATCTGGAAAACAATCACCACCCTTTATTGATTTGGAAATTAGTCCCTCAAATCTCTCCCTAGACCAAGCCATAGAAAGCTAAATAAAAATCACAACTCTGTACCCCAGTCTTTGCTATCTTCCTAATCAGAAAGAGGCCCACTGAGAGAAAGAGCTTCTCAGTGAAAATAAGCCCATTTTTGCCAAACCTCATTTGGAGACTGGGACTGCGAATTCTTTCACAAAACCTGGGACCCCGGCTTGGGAACCCCTCTCACTGTCAGGGTACCTCATCCTGGTATAAATGCACTCAAAACCTGGTTTTAGGTTCAGTCAGTGTCACAAAGTGACCAATCAATTAACATATCAGTGACCCAGGCAATGCTCCAAGTTTCTAATGCCCAGCACATGCAGATATGTTTTGCTAAAGGGAATATAGCTTCACAAGAAGTTCCCTATATGAATGACATCAAGGTCTAACTTTAAAAACTGAAAACTTTATTTGGGCATCAGAGGTCAGGAACCTGTTGAATTAACATGGCTAAGTCTTACACATAGGAGACTTCATAAGTGTGAAAGGAAAGAATAAACAGATGCGTTCATTGAGTGTTTTGGAGCCTACATGTTTTCAAAAAAGATCCAATTTAGTCATTCACTCCTTAATGTGACTGACTTTCGGAGAGTTTGCAACTACAAAAGTCTCAAACAATGGCAGCGCACTTTTTGGGGGCGGCACCAACTGCGGGAACAGCGGCCGTCCCAATTACTGCGCACCGCCCTCCGGTGGGTGGGGCACGCTCCTCCCCGGCCTTAAAAGGGAGGTGGAGGTGGAGGGGGCGGCCCTCCCGTGCTGGAGTTGTTGTGCGCTTGCGCGGTCAGCTGCAGAGCCGGCTTCTGGAGCTCTGCTGGTGCGGCGCGACGGAGGAAAGGCCATGAGGGGATTCGGGACTCCTCCTAAACGTGCCCGCTACGGGCCTCCTTCCCCCACTTGGGAGCGCGCCGCTGCCCTCGCCGACGCGGAGCGGGAGGACGACGCCGATCCCCGGAGCTGGGACACGGAGCGTCTGTGCGCTTTCCTCTGTGATCAGGGCTTCTGCAACCCGACGCTGCTCGGCCGCGTACGAGGTAGGAGCGGGATGGGGGTGCGGAAGGTGCTCCGCCTAGGTCCGGGAGGGTCCCAGCATCCCCTTCACTCCTCCTGAAAGACCCCCTCCCCACGGAACTCCTCATCCCGCGGCTTCCTCGCTCCCCCCGCCAAAGGAGCATCCCACCCGCCTTTTGTCCTGCCGGCCACCTTCTCCTTCCGTCACCCTTCAGGGATCCTCTCCCTTAAGCTTATCGGTTAGCTCCCCAGCCCAGCGACGGCGCCTCTGCTCACCCGACCCCAGGGACCACTTCTGGCTCTCGCCAGACCCCGGGACTCGGTCACTGGCCCCCGACGCCCCCCGCTGCCCCTGCTCTATCAGCGTCCCTTCCCTTGACCCCGTCGCCGGACCTCTTAAAGCCAGGCCCCCGTCCTACTCCAGGAACAGCTGGCTCTCGCGACCTCGCGAGGTCCGGTGACAGATGTGGGGGTTTGGGACCAGGAAATGGTTGAGTTGTACACCCAGTTCACATACCCATAAACCCGCGGTCGCGTAAGTTTCTTGGGCAAAAAGTGGCTGTAAGTGGGAAAAGTTTGAGAAACCCTTCGGACCTTCTCCTTGTCTCACCGGAGTGCCGGGACTGAGCGGAGGAGATCCCGCGGGGGTGGTGGGGTCTCGGGGGAGGGGAGTTGGAATTGGGAAGCCTCCTGAAGTGGGTAAGGACCGAGGAGCCTCCAACAAGGGTGCGGACAGAACGGTAGCAAACTATTAGTGTTCAACCCAACCGGGGTGAAAAAAATGGTGGTGGTGCTGGGCTCCTGGAGAGAGACTTAGCACAGGTGAACCTGAGGAGGAGGCGGACGTAGTGACCCAATAGTCTTGGAGGATGAGGAAAAAGAATTGGACATTTCTCTTTGGGGGAGTGTGACAAATTGTTAATGTCAGTCTTGCACAAAACTGCACACCCCCCCAAGTTTCTTTAAGCTGGGAATCAGGTCATTCACTTAGTGGTAAATAGTAAATGGTGATGCATTTCACTGTGTCACTACTGTGACTTATTTACGGCCTGAGCACCTGCTCCAAGACTAGCTGGACCTATTATTTGCAAAGACTCATAATGCTGATTCTATTGCTTGGAATAAAAAACAAAACCCAAGGAGTTCCACGCCCAGTGTTTTATTCTGAGCCCCAAGCAGCTCTCTTTGATTGTTGTGGTTTCCTAGCAATCTACAGCTACCCCCACATCACAAGTTGTACTTTATGTAATGTTCGTTTGTTTCTTGTTCCTCCTTAGTTCCCACTGACCACAGACTTTTTTCTTCTAGATATCCTGTTTACTCTATCTTTAGCTTTGGCCCAGCTCAGAGCTAGATCCCAGCCCTTGTAACCTTGGCCCAGCTCAGAGCTAGATCCCAGCCCTTGTAACCTTGGCCCAGCTCAGAGCTAGATCCCAGCCCTTGTAACCTTGGCCCAGCTCAGAGCTAGATCCCAGCCCTTGTAACCTTGGCCCAGCTCAGAGCTAGATCCCAGCCCTTGTAACAATCTTGGCTAAAATATGCAGACTGAGTTGAGTGTCTTGTTAAAATACTTTTGACTAAGTTCCTTGTCAGGCGTTGCATTTAGTTTTTTGAAGTTGGGTATGAAAGTGAAAAATCTTTCAGCTACCAGAAGTGGAAGTTGGTGTTAACTGGTTATGATTTGCAGCTCTAATCTTGGCCAAGTAAGAGCCCTTCTTCTGGTGGGGCCCTAAAAATGGATTGCAATTGCTGGGGAGGAGGGGAAGGGGAAAACCAATACCAATCTTCAGTTCCTGGTTCTCTCGTCTAACCTCCCCCCCTTCCAAGGTAATAGGAACGTTGCAGCTGTGGCTCTCCTGGGTTGATTCTTAATTCATTACTCTTCCCTAATTCCTTCCTCCAGGATAGGTTCTTTCCTGTTTTTCTCTAATCTCTCCTTCATCTGACCCTTCCTGTACCACCACTACATTAAAAAAAAATTGGTGCTTAAGTGAGTGAGATTGAAGTTTGCTGATTTGTTGTGTAAACTAAATTCATAAGTTTCCAGACCAGAGAGGTATCCTTCTTAATATATCTCAAAATCTAAACTCTGGTAATAAAAATGAATAACAGAATATGCGATCCATTGCTTAATAGAATTTAATGTAGATGATCTTTATGTATATTGTATTACTGGGAAGTGTATGGGATGCCAAAGAAATAATACATTGGGACCTGGTGGGTAGTCTTTTCTGCCTGGGAAAGTATACTTAAAACTTTTTAGACCTTCCTGAATCATTTGCAAACAATATACGCTTAAGAAATATTTGAATGACAAACCTCTCTATTATTCCTAAGAGATTTATTTAATAGAGGTTATGAGCTTAGTATCTGAGGAGAAAATAAGCAGGATGGTTGTTTCCTTTAGTGGTGTTAATTTTTTTTGTGGGTTTTTTTGGGGGGGAAGTTGCTTTTTTTTTTCCCCCTGAGGTCTCTTCTCTTTGCTGGAATAATCTTCAAAGTAAGGGACAGAAGACCTCTTTTGGTCTGTTTGTTTACTCCCATCGATTTGGGAGAGTTTTCTGGCCATGAACACCTTACTTCAGTTGTGATATTTGTAAAACTACAGCAGGTCTTGACTTACTCTACTCCCTTTAGTGCTAGGGAAATTATTTCTAGTTAATCCTGTGTATCCAGTTATTCATATATTCTTTCCCCAGTGAATTGTGAACTCCTTGAGAAGAGGGACTGTTAAGATGGGGGAAAGCATAAGGGGGAAGAAAAAGGGAGAGTAAGGGAAAGGGGGGAGAGACAAAGGGAGTATATATAGGGGTGTTAATTATTGCCTTTTGTCATCTATCCCTAATGTTTGCCACAAGTCAGTCATCAAATATCTGTTGACTTGAAGTACATAAATTGCTATGATACTTGGTATATACATGATAACTATTATTACTTGTGCTAGTTACTGTGCTAGAGGAGATACAAAGTTTAGGTAAGACATAACTCTTGCCTCAAATCTTTTTGGTGTTGCAGGAGAGTAAAATAGCAACACAGATAATGTAATACACAAAGTTACTAGATAAAGGGTATTATCTATGAGGTAAGTTTTGAGGGTGCAGGTCCTTATCAAGTAATGGGGAAGAGATAGGAAGAAAGGTGTCACCTCACTCTAGGAAGCAGTTTTAGTCTTGTGAGATATTACAAAATGTCTGATGAATTAATTAATTTACACTTCAGGAAGTAAAGCTCTCTCCTTTCTCTGTACTATCTTGACTACCACATCCATTTTTGTGACTGTTTTGTAATGTGAATATCTCAAATCTTTGTACTGTATCTTTACTATTGTCCTGTACTCCAAGCTTGCTTTTTCATAGTTACTTAACACCTGAATATTCTCATTCCATTTCAAACTTGGCATTTTAAAACATCTTCCTCCAAAACCTGACCAGTTTTCTAACATTCCTATTTGTCTTGTTGATGGAACCAGTTTTCCAGACATGATGAAATTTTTGTTAGTCCTAAATCAGGTCTTTATAGCTACTGATGTGATCTGTGATGTGGGGTTTGGTTCAAAATGATGTGGTTTGACAACCAACATGATGTGGGTGATGTAAAGTTATGTAGACACCAGATGATGGGAGGCACCAAAAGTTGGGGTTCTGTCATGTGAGGAATTCATAGTGTCCATTCTCTTTGGCAAAAGGTAGATTTATTTAGGGAAGAGATTACAGACAAAATGAAGGCTATATAATAGACATCAGGAATGGTAAATAGGAAATAAAGTTGGGAGAACATAGGGTTTTTCTTGAAAGGGATACAGCACTCCAAAAGAGTTAGCTATAAGAAGAAGTAGGGCTGGGAAGTATAGTTAAATTAGGAGATACCATGTGGCATAGAACCAAGATAGGGTAAAGCTGAATGCTGTGATGGATTGACCAAACATGAGTAGATTTTATGGGGAAAATTTAATCTCAGGGACTTGATCTGATTCCAGATAGGGCATGGCAAAGTGAGACTGCTCAAGACCTCTTCAGAGGGTAGGTCTCCCAAGTTTAACATAAATTGAATTTCAGAGTGACCACCTCCTCAAAGGATGGGACCATGGAGCTAAATTGATCTCTATCCAAGTCTTCTGCCTCAGGGATGGATACTTTAGTTTCTCCTGATCCAAAACACACCATTCAGGACCTCATCAGTTACCATATCTCAGGATCTCTTTTATCCATCCTTTTTCTTCCCCACTGTATTCTTAGTTACCACTTTAATTTAGCACTTTATTTTTTTTCTTTTCTATACTATCCTAATAACCTTTTCTTTCTTTCTTTAAATTGACTTGACCAGCTACTGCCATTAGGGTGAGCAAGCTATAATAATTATGGCATTATAAACAATAGTTGTAAAAAACAAACAAAAAACCCGAAACCCTCTTAATATGTAGTGTTTATCATATAGCTTTTCTTGAAACGAAAATTTATTGTTTTATATTGAATCCTTTCTTATCTGCTATGTACATGGAAATGTGGTTTTATTTTTTCTTTTCTCATTTTGTATTTAAGTGAAAAAACTCTGCTTCAATATCACATCTTTATTTGATTTACTACAAACAATTGTCTGCACCTTATGAGGTAGATTAGTCAACAGTCACAGTAAGTAATAAACACAGTGGCAGTCCAATTCATCCTATCTTGTTGTTGGGGTTTAAAATTAAGAAAATAAAGGAGACATTTCAGATACACTGACCACCAAGTTTAAATTACGTTACTTAAAAATTTTTTTTTTAAAAATAATTAGCTTTTTCTTTTTTCTTTTTTTTTTAATGTAATTAATTCCTTTTTAAAAATCAATTTTATAATTATAACCTTTTTTTGATAGTACGTATACATGGGTAATTTTTTACATTATCCCTTGCACTCCCTTCTGTTCCAAATTTTCCCCTCCTTCCCTCCACCCCCTCCCCTAGATGGCAGGCATTCCTATACATAAATAGGTTATAGTATATCCTAGATACAATATATGTGTGCAGAACCGAATTTTTTGTTGTTGTTGTTGCAAAGGAAGAATTGGATTCAGAAAGTAAAAATAATAACCTGGGAAGAAAAACAAAAATGCAAACAGTTTACACTCATTTCCTTGTGTTCCTTCTCTGGGTATAGCTGATTCTATCCATCATTGATCAGTTGGATCTGAGTTAGATTTTCTCTTTGTTGAAGATATCCACTTCCATCAGAATACATCCTCATACAGTATTGTTGTTGAAGCGTATAATGATCTCCTGGTTCTTCTCATTTCACTCAGCATCAGTTGATGTAAGTCTCTCCAAGCCTCTCTGTATTCATCCTGTTGGTCATTTCTTAACAGAACAATAATATTCCATAACATTCATATACCATAATTTACCCAACCATTCTCCAGTTGATGGACATCCATTCATTTTCTAGTTTCTAGCCACTACAAAAAGGGTTGCCACAAACATTTTGGCACATATAGGCCCCTTTCCCTTCTTTAGTATTTCTTTGGGATATAAGCCCAGTGGTAGCACTGCTGGATCAAAGGGTATACACAGTTCGATAACTTTTTGGGCATAGTTCCAGATTGCTCTGCAGAATGGTTGGATTCTTTCACAACTCCACCAACAATGCATCAGTGTCCCAGTTTTCCCACATCCCCTCCAACATTCATCATTATTTGTTCCTGTCATCTTAGCCAATCTGACAGGTGTGTAGTGGTATCTCAGAGTTGTCTTAATTTGCATTTCTCTGATCAGTAGTGATTTGGAACACTCTTTCATATGAGTGGAAATAGTTTCAATTTCATCATCTGAAATTGTCTGTTCATATCCTTTGATCATTTATCAATTGGAGAATGGCTTGATTTCTTATAAATTAGAGTCAATTCTCTGTATATTTTGGAGATGAGACCTTTATCAGAACCTTTAGCTATAAAAATGTTTTCCCAATTTGTTACTTCCTTTCTAATCTTGTTTGTATTAGTTTTGTTTGTACAAAAGCTTTTTAATTTGATATAATCAAAATTTTCTATTTTGTGATCAGTAATAATCTCTAGTTCTCCTTTGATCACAAATTCCTTCCTCCTCCACAAGTCTGAGAGGTAAACTATCCTGTGTTCCTCTAATTTATTTATGATCTTGTTCTTTGCCTAAATCATGGACCCATTTTGATCTTATCTTAGTGTGTGGTGTTAAGTGTGGGTCCATGCCTAGTTTCTGCCATACTAATTTCCAGTTTTCCCAGCAGTTTTTGTCAAATAATGAATATTTATCCCAAAAGTTGTGATCTTTGGGTTTGTCAAATACTAGATTGTTATACTTACTCACTCTCTTGTCCTGTGAACCTAACTTATTCCACTGATCAACTAGTCTATTTCTTAGCTAATACTAAATGGTTTTGGTGACTGCTGCTTTATAATACAGTTTTAGATTAGGTACAGCTAGGCTACCTTCATTTGATTTTTTTTTTTCATTAATTCCCTTGAAATTCTCGATCTTTTGTTCTTCCATATGAATTTTGTTGTTATTTTTTCTAGGTCATTAAAATAGTTTCTTGGAAGTTTGATTGATATAGAACTAAATAAATAGATTATATTCTCTCCTCTTATCCAAGAGCACTTAATGTCTTTCCAGTTATTTAAACCTGACTTTATTTTTGTAGCAAGTGTTTTGTAATTTTGCTCATATAATTCCTGACTTTCCTTTGGTAGATAGAGTCCCAAATATTTTATACTATCGACAGTTATTTTGAATGGAATTTCTTTGTATCTCTTGCTGTTGGATTTTGTTGGTAATGTATAAAAATGCTGAGGATTTATGTGGATTTATTTTGTGTGCTGCAACTTTGCTAAAGTTATGAATTATTTCTAATAGCTTTTTAGCAGAATCTTTGGATTTCTCTAAGTATACCATCATATCATCTGTAAAGAGTGATAGTTTGGTTTCTTCATTACCTACTCTAATTCCTTTAATCTCTTTCTCGACTCTTAATGCGAATGCTAGCATTTCTAATACAATATTGAATAGTAATGGTGATAGTGGGCAATCTTGTTTCACTCCTGATCTTACTGGGAAAGGTTCCAGTTTATCGCCATTACATATGATGTTTACTGACAGTTTTATATATATGCTCCTGATTATTTTAAGGAATAGTCCATTTATTCCTATACTCTCAAGTGTTTTTAGTAGGAATGGATGTTGGATTTTATCAAATGCTTTTTCTGCATCTATTGAGATGATCATATGGTTTTTGTTAATTTGGTTATTGATATAGTTGATTATGCTAATAGTTTTCCTAACATTGAACCAGCCCTGCATTCCTGGTATAAATCCCACTTGGTCATAGTGTATTATCCTGGAGATGATTTCTGTAGTCTTTTTGCTAATATTTTATTTAAGATTTTAGCATCAATATTCATTAGGGAGATTGGTCTATAATTTTCTTAATCTGTTTTCAACCTATCTGGTCTAAACCAGTACCATGTCTGTGTCAAAAAAGGAATTTGGTAGGACTCCTTAAATCCCTATTTTTAAAAATAGTTTATATAACATTGGAGTTAATTCTTCTTCAAAAGTTTGGTAGAATTCACATGTAAATCCATCTAGTCTTGGGGATTTTTTCTTAGGGAGTTGGTTAATAGCTTGTTCTATTTCTTTTTCTGAAATGAGACTATTTAGACTATTTACTTCTTCCTCTGTTAATTTGGGCAAGCTATATTTTTGAAGGTATTCTTCCATTTCATTTAAGTTATCGAATTTATTAGCATAAAGTTGGGTAAAGTAACTCCTAATTATTGTTCTAATTTCCTCTTCATTAGTGGTGAGTTCTCCCTTTTCATTTTTAAGACTAACAATTTGCTTTTCCTTTTTCCTTTTTTTAATCAGATTTACTAAGGGTTTTTCTATAGACATAGAACCAACTCTTAATTTTATTAATTAATTCAGTAGTTTTTTTTTTTTACTTTCAATTTTATTAATCTCTCCTTTTATTTTTAGAATTTCAAGTTTCATATTAGTCTGGGGGTTTTTAATTTGTTCCTTTTCTAGCATTTTTAGTTGTAATCCCAATTCATTGATCTTCTCTTTCTCTATTTTTATGCAAGTAGGCCTCTAGAGATAAAATTTCCCCTTATTATTGCTTTGGCTATATCCCACACATTTTAGTATGATGTCTCATTATTGTCATTTTCTTGGGTGAAATTATTAATTATGTCTATGAATTGCTGTTTTACCCAATCATTCTTTAGTATGAGATTATTTAGTTTCCAATTATTTTTTGGTATATTTTCCCCTAGCTTTTTATTGAATGTAATTTTCATTGCATTGTGGTCTGAAAAGGATGCATTTACTATTTCTGTCTTACTGCATTTGATTTTGAGGTTTTCATGTCCTAATATATGGTTAATTTTTGTATAGGTTCCATGAACTGCTGAGAAGAAAGTGTACTCCTTTCTGTCTCCATTTAGTTTTTTCCAAAGATCTATCATATCAAACTTTTCTAGTATTCTATTTACCTCTTTAACTTCTTTCTTATTTATTTTGTGGTTTATCTAATTCTGAGAGTGTAAGGTTGAGATCTCCCACTATTATAGTTTTGCTGTCTATTTCTTTTTGCAGCTCTCTTAATTTCTCTTTTAAGAATTTAGATGCTGCTCCACTTGGTGCGTATATGTTTAATATTGATACTGCTTCATTATCTATGCTACCCTTTAGCAAGATATAGTGCCCTTCCTTATCTCTTTTAATTAGATCAATTTTTGCTTTTGCTTGATCTGACATGAGGTTGACTACTCCTGCTTTTTTGGCTTCACCTGAAGCATAGGAGGTTCTGCTCCAATCTTTTATCTTTATTGTGTATGTATCACCCTGTTTCAGGTGTGTTTCTTGTAAACAACATATTGTAGGATTCTTGCTTTTACTCCAGTCTGCTAACTGCTTCCTCTTTATGTGGGAATTTACCCTATTCACATTTATGGTCAAAATTACTAATTCTATATTGCTTGCCATCATGTTAACCCCTGCTTATGCTTTTCTCCTTTCCTTCCCCCTTACCCCCCTCCCCAGTATTAAACTTGTTAGCACCAGTTGCTTTTCACAGCCCTCCCTTTTTAGTATCCTTACCCGACCTTAGAGTTCCTCCCCCTATTTTACCCCTTTTTGTCACAATTTCTGTACTCCCTTACCCTTAGCTTATTCCTTCCCTTTTCACTTTTCCCCTCCCACTTTCAATAAAGTGGAAGGAGTTTCACCACAAATTGAATATGTCTATATTTTTCTCTTTAAGCCAATTCTAATGAGAATATGATACACACTATATTCATCCCCTTCCCTTCTTTCTCTCAGATATAGTAGGTTACTTTTGCCTCTTCATGAGATTTAGTACCACCACTTTACCCTTTTTTATGATATAATTTCCTTTCCACCTCTAGTTTCTCGAACAAATTATATATGCGTTCTTTATATATCTTTTTGGCAGAAATATAGTTCTCAAGATTTCTTTTTACCTTTTTAGAAATCTCTTGAGTTCTGTATTTGGAGATCAAAGTTTTTGTTTAGATCCGGTTTTTTCATCAAGAATAGATGGAATTCATTTATTTCATTAAATGTCCCTCTTCTTCCCTGGAAAAACATGCTCATTTTTGCGTGGTAAGTTATTCTTGGCTGCATACCAAGTTCCTTAGCCTTTCTGAATATCATATTCCAGGCTCCTTTAATGGACTCTGCTAGATCCTGGGTTATCCTTATTGTGGCTCCTCCATATCTGAATTGATTTTTTCTAGCAGCTTCCAGTATTTTATCCTTTGTCTGATGGTCCTTGAACTTGACCACTATATTTCTTGGAGTTTTGATTTTAGGGTCCCTTTCAGTGAGTGATTGATGAATTTTTTCAATGTCTATTTTACCCTCTGTTTCTAATACATCTGGGCAGTTCTCTTTGATAATTTCCTGGAAAATAGTTTCCAGGCTCTTTTTTTCATCATATTTTTCAGGGAGTCCAATTATTCTCAGATTGTCTCTCCTGGATCTATTTTCCAGGTCTGTTGTCTTCCCAAGAAGGTACTTGATATTTTTTCCCATTGTTTCATTTTTCTGGTTTTGCTTGACTGATTCTTGGGGGTCTCCTCAAATTATTCACTTTTATTTGTTCCATTCTGATTTTCAATGAAGTATTTTCTTCTCTCACTTTTTTAATATCTTTTTGTAATTGTCCAATTGAGTTTTTAAGTGAGTTTTTTTTTGTTTTTTGGAATTTTTTTCCATTTCGCCAATTTTATTTTTTAGAGAGCTGTTTTCTTTTTCCAATTCACTAATCCTGTTTTCCTTAGAGTTGTTTACCTTTTCCAATTAACTAATTTTGTTTTTCAATGATTTGATTTCTTTATCCACTCTGTCTTTAAATGCATGGGATGACTTCTCCAGACTCTCTTGCCAAGCTTCCCTTTCCTTTTCCCATTTCTCTTCTAGCTCTCTTGTGAGAGATTTTTTGATTTCCTCTATGAGATTTTTTTGTATTGAGGAGCAGATCATATCCCCCTTAGGGGATTCCTCTGGAGACAGTCTGTTTTTAGTCTCCTCAGGGTTTGAAGTCTGCTCTCTATCCTTATAAAAGATATCAATGGTTAGAGCCCTTTTAAATTTTTTGTTCATTTTGTCAGAGCAGAATCAAAGCAAACAAATTAATAAGAAAAACAAATGCTCTACTTTGGAGGGGGGGATGGGGTTGGATGGTGTTACTGAGCTTTCTCTACAGACTGCCGGAGACAGCAGCGAGCACTAGCAGAACAGCGATGGCTGGGCTGAGTCTGTGCTCTGAGGTTCTAAGAATGTGCTGAGTCACTCTGAGTGGGGGTGGGGGTGGCCAGGTCCCCAAAGACACTAGTTTTGGGGGGTTTTATCCTTTACCTCCTGTGTTTACAACTTCTGTGCTGATCCTGGCTTGCTGCCAAGACAGAATATCCACACTGGGGTAATCAGAAATGGCAGAGATCACACTTCTCCCCCATCCGGTCTGCAGTGTGAGCTGCCTTGCTTTCTCTGCTTGCCCTCAGCCTGCGCCCAATCTGTTCATCCCTCCCCTGAGCAAAAACAGACCTTTTCTGGTGAATTTCAAGGATGTCTTCTGTTGGTAATTACTTGTGGGTTTTTTTCCGATCAAGCATTAATTCCAAGGCTTGTCATGAAATAAATTCTGAGAGAAAACGTGAAACTCAAGCAGTTGTGTGCCTCCTCTCCACCATGTTGGCCGGAAGTCCTGTTACTTTTTATAGAGATGTTTTGCAGCATATTTTGTTCTCATTCATTATGAATTTTCCATATATATGATGAAGTATTTAACTTCTTCCCTAGAATAATTCAATCGAGTTTCTGCTATTTAAAAATGTCTTCTTTGGAATTGCTTCCAGAAGATTAATTTTAAAGGGCTTAGCTTTTTACATAGTTTCAGAATTTGTCAGTCTTTACCTTTTCTGTTTATAAGATTAGTCATATCCCAACTTTTTATTGAAATAATAGTTTCAATAACAAAAGACTGATTTCGGAAAATAGAAATATACTGGTACTTTTAATATATTTAAGAAAGTTAATCCAGACACTTGAATTCATTAGATGTACCATATTTTGGGGATCATAGCATTTTCTCTCCTCTTTTCACTGATTGTAGACCCAGAGATCTCTAGCACAACTCTATAAATTTTAAGCATTCATTCCAAACTTTTGTCTCTCTTAGCCAGAAACTCAATAAAAATTCAAGGTAGAGTATAATTAAATCACACCGCAATCTGGAATTATGCCCAAAAAGTTATCAAAATGTGCATACCCTTTGACCCAGCCATAACTACTGGGCTTATACCCCAAGGAACTCTAGAGAAGGGAAAGGGTCCTGTATGTGCCAAAATGTTTGTGGCAGCCCTTTTCATAGTGGCTAGAAGCTGGAAGATGAATGGATGTCCATCAATTGGAGAATGGTTGGGTAAACTATGGTATATGAATGTTATGGAATATTACTGTTCTATAAGAAATGACCAACAGGAGAAATACAGAGAGGCTTGGAGAGACTTACATCAACTGATGCTGAGTGAAACGAGCAGAACCAGAAGATCATTATACACTTCAACAATGATACTGTACAAGGATGTATGCTGATGGAAGTGGATTTCTTCAACATAGAGAAGAGCTAATCCAATTCCAATTGATTAATGATGGACAGAACCAGCTACATCCAGAAAAGGACTGGGAAATGGATGTAAACTGTTATTTTTACCTTCTGAATCCAATTCTTCCTGTGCAACAAAAAATTCGGTTCTACACACATATATTGTATCTAAATTATACTGTAATATATTTAACATATATAAGACTGCTTGCCATCAGGGGGAGGGGGTTGGGGGAGGAAGGGAAAAAATCTGAATAGAAGTAAGTGCAAGGGATAATGTTGTAAAAAATTACCCATGCATATGTACTGTCAAAAAATGTTATAATTATAAAATAAAAAAAAAATAAAAAAAAAAAATAATAATTAAATCACACCTATGGTTTCAGGAAATCCCAACTTTTATTAAAACAATCTTATTAACTAGTGTTTTTAGAAACAACACCCCTCCCACCAAAAAAAGCAGCAACAACAACAACAACAACAACAAAAAAAAAAAAAAAAAAAAAGAACCCAAACTCTTACATACAAATGGTAATGAATGATATGAGGACTACAGATATAAAAGTTAACATAAATTACAACTATCATGTTGATCATTGTGTTGTCATTGCTTTAAATTTTAAATTTGTTACAAGAAAAGGGCAGAGAATGATTAGGGGAAATAACTAGTGTTAAAAAAAAAAAAGGCAATAATAAATCTAAAATTTAAATTTAAAAAAAGGAAGCCTACAAGATTTCTGTAGGATTTGATCAAAGACTTTATAGAATCACCAGTGATGATTCCAAAAGTCAGGATTGTTGTATTCATGCTTTAAAAAACCAAAAGAAAACAATCTATGAGTCTTTGGCTGTGGTTTTGCTCACAAGTACAACATCTCCTCTAACTTTTTATTAGGAAAAACAAAAAAACAACATTCTTCAAATTTACTTTGTATTTGTTATCACTAATGGGTTAGTATTTCTCCCTAGACATTTCAGATAAACTTTCTTGCATTTTATACAGATAATACAGCTGTGAATTCATTTCTAGGAATTTCTGTTTGAATTATATTTAATTTAATAAATATAAAAAGACAAGATGTATCAACATTTTAACTTTTAAAAATCTTTCCATAGAAAACAAAATCAGAGGCACTCAGCTGCTCAGCCTTGATGAATCAGTTCTTGAAAGTCTTGGAGTAAGGTAAGGCTGTTGCTCACATTAAAGTATATCACAAAGCACACTTCAGATAATTCTCTTTTAATATTTTCTTCCTTTTGGATTATCATTTGAGTTCTTAATTCTTGATCTCAAAGACAGTTTCTGAGTGGGAAAGTGACAGTCAACATATTTTTGATGTTAGATGATGAATTTTGCTGGGGAGTTAAATGCTTTTTAATGGCCAGCTTCTCACTCTTGAGTTATTTGAGAGAGCACTAGATGATGTACAAAGATGAGAGAGAAAAATATTTTCAAGAATATATAAAGCTACAAATCTAACGTGAAAACTTTTAAAATTTTCTGTTCTCGTCTTGTTGGTTTTTAAAACTTCCTATTTTGCAAGACCAGAAATTTGCTGGTGATGGAATTCTGGAAAAAAGAAAACCAAGTATCATTAACAAGACTCAGGTGTACTTTTTAATGTTTGAGTAATTTTATTTCAGGATCTACAGCTAATGTCTTTTAAGACTCTCATCTAAGGTGACATTGGTGTTCTATTATTCACAGGAGTTTCTTAAACAGTTTCTTCAGGGATTGAACTTGTCTTCCTCTGGTGCTGACAATCTTGGGATATGAAATCTTTTAGGGACCCACTATTTCAGATTTTCTGTTATTAGCAGTCTAACCTTGGACATCTGGCAGGAAACAAGTATTTATTGTGTGCTAGCCACTGGAGATAGGGGAAAAAATGGTATGGGAGTATATGCAAAATAAATACTGGGTAAATTTGGAGTGAGCCACTAGCATCACATGGGAGAACCAGGAAAGGCTTCATTTAAGAGGAAATATTTGAACTTAACTTTGAGAGGGAAAGTAAGAAATAGAGAATCCATTCTAGTTATGGGGGCAGCTCATTCCAACACACAGGAATGGGAGATCAAGTTTTGTGTGAGGAAGAGAAAGGAATTCATTTTGGCTGGAGCAAAGAATGTGTGAAGGAAATAAGATGATAAGGCTGGAAAGGTAGTTTGGGGCCTAGTCATGAAGGCCTTTAGAGACCAACGGAATCAATATTTGATTGTAGAGGCGAGAAGGCGCCCCCGAGTTTGAGGAGAGGAGTGACTTGGTCATATCTGTGTTTTAGTATTATCTACCACTTTGTCAGCTCTTTGGAAAATGGATTGGAGAGGGAAGAAGTGAGGGCCAGAGACCATTTAGAAGACTGACAGTAGTTCAGGTGAGAGGTGAGGTGGTTAGCCAGATGAATGAGAAAGGGATAGGATGGTGAATGGTGTAGAGGTAGTATCTATGAGATTTGGCCACTGATTGGTTAGGTGAGGAAGAATGAGGGGTCAGGGAAGACTTCAGAGTTTCAGTCCTAGATGATTGGATAGATCAGACATCCAGCTGGAAATGTCCAGGAGGTAACTGGATATGGTGCTGAAGGAGTGGAGCTCAGGCTCATAACCGGAAATATAGATCTTGGGCCCATCTGTATGGTCATTGAACCCATGGGAGATAATGATTGCCCAAAGAAAGATCGAACAGAACCCAGAGTTTGGGAGTCAGAAATAGATGAATATTCAGTCAGTTCATAAATATAAAAAAAAAAAACCAAAACATTTATTAAGCTCCTATCTTGTAGCAGGCATTGAGCCAGTAGTGATAGAAAGAGAAAGGTAAAAATCCTTATTGTCCAGGAGCTGATAGTGTAATGAGGGAGAAAACATGTAGATATGTATGCACAAGCAAAGTATGTGTGATTGAATTGGAGGGAATCAAAAGCAGACACTAATTAAGAGTCATTGGGAAAAGCTTCTTTTTAAAAGTGACATTTGAGCTGAGCCTTGAAGGAAGCCCTCAAGTCCAGAGAATTCCAGGTATGGGACACAAACCATGAACATTCCCCGAGTCAGGAAAATGGAGTGTTTTGTTCCAGCAACAAAAAAAAGAAGCCTATGTCACTAGATAGAAGACTATGTGGAAGAAAACTTTAAAGCTAGAAGAAATGGAGTTTATTAACAGCTTTACAGAAGAGCAATCAGACAGGAAGGAACTGAGAACTGAGAGAGCCCTCTCTGCACCTCGCTTTATTTTTGTGTAAAAACAGTTTTTGTTTTTTTTTTCCCCTCATTGCTAATATTTTACACTAGAGTCTGATGGAATGGTGCCTCTTTGGAGTGTAAGAGAGAATTGTTAAATTAAAACTGGTTAGTCATTATCTTATCAATAGTCTCTGTAATTAGTCCCTGAGAAATAGTTTGGTTTCTGTTGCTAAAATGGTCAGGGCAGATATGTGTAAAAATAGAGATCTAAAGTGGAATCCAGCCTTTGACACTGACTATATGACCCTGATGCAAAACAGTTTCTCTTTTTCAGAGTCAGGTGATAATTGTGGTAGCTACTTCTGCTGGGTTGTTATATTGGAAAGAAAGTACTTTGTAACCTTAAAATGTGGTAGAAACGCGAGATGGTGATATAACTATCAGACATAAAGTAGTTCGTAGTAAATCCTTCTCTTCAATAACTGCTGAAAAAAACCTTTTTTTTTTTTTTTTAAAGCAGTAGCAGCAGAGAGAGAGAGAGAGAGAGAGAGAGAGAGAGAGAGAGAGAGAGAGAGAGAGAGAGAGAGTGAGTGTGTCTGCCTCTGATCCTGAGCAATGGCTGGTTAGCTCAGTTGCTTAGAGCATGGTCAAGGGTTTGATCCCGGTATGGATCATAGGAAAAAAAAATATTGGGGGATAACTAAGTAGTAGAGTGGAACTTAGTCAGGAAGATTTATTTTCCTGAGGTCAAAGTGCCTCAGTCACTTATTAGCTGCATAGATTCTTAGGCAATACACTTAAAGTCACCTCATTTGTAGAATGAGTTGGAGAAGAAAGCGGGCAAATCCTTCCAGTATTTTTTGTCAAGAAAACCTGAAATGGGGTCACAAAGAGTCTGAAATGACTGAAAAACAAAATCCAACTCTCAATGTGAGGGTCTTTTAACTTCTCAGTCATCCCATCCCATCCCATCACATCCTATCTTGTCTAGAGCACCTCCTTTCCCCCATCCCACTTAGAGCAGATCCTGATCTGCCTGAGTGAGAGAAGTTCTCTCTAGCAGAACCAGTCCAAAAGAGAATGAGTGCCTTCTTGTGACAAGTGCTGATTCTTATCGATTATTGTTTAAACACTCTCTGTTATATCAACTAGATGGAACCGGCCTCTTAACTGGATGGCTGGAGCCAAGCAAGGCAGGCTAGACATGGAAGAGGCAGAAATTTAATTTCAAAGTGAGGGGAAACAGCTTGCAAGCAAAGTCAACATTCCTAAGGAGTTATGGGGGGAGGGCTCACCTGTTTACATCAGAGGTAGGGTTTTTAAACATGAAAACCACAAATGGCTAGATCATTCTTGGGTCTTGTACAGTTTCCAAATTATTAGGGTCTTTGGGCCTTGTGATTGTTCAGCGAGGCTCAGGATCAGTTACTGTAGTCAATAGCGGAAGGAAGGCACCTGGTTTGACTCATTTGGCAGTGATAGGTGCAGGAACTGTTATATCAAGGGATTGATCATTTCAGCTTCAGCATGTCAACTGCAATCTCAATTTCAAGTCAAAAATCCCCTGGAAAGTAAGGAAGCTCCAACAAATCTAAATACATTATACATATATCAATTAATATGAAAATGTTTTAGAAATCTCATTACCTCAAATACTAAAGAGGGGCCAAAACTCGCAAGTAGACCAGGCTTGGTCTTTATGTATTGAGAGTCTAAATTCCAGCTGTGACTCGGCCTTAGTCCTTAATGCTGAGTTGTGTGTAAGTCATACTGATTGGGAAAGACTCCCAACAAGAGAGTCAGCTAGTATTTATTGTGAACTAAATGCTTCAGGCGACAGCTGGGTGATGCTTTGGAGTCTGGAAGACTCATTTTCCTGAAGACAGATCTGGCCTCAGACATGGACTAGCTGTGTGACTCTGAGCAAATCACTTAGCCTTGCTTGCCTCCGTTTGCTCATCTGTAAAATGAGCTGGAGGAAGAAAAGGCCAGCCATTCCAGTGTCTTAGACCCCACATAGGGTCATGAAGTCAGACCCAACTGGAAAAAGAATGAACAGCAAATGTACATTAGGGAACAAAGGAAATACAGCATTTTGTTACTTTAGATTTCAGATGGCTGAAAAGACCAATCAGGAGGATGTCCTCTGAGTATGCTTGGAAACTTTATTTGCTTGGGAGATTTATTGAAGTAAATTTAAAATTATTAATGGTTCTTAATGATCTGTAGGTAAAAAACTGACCTGATTTTTAAAAAGTTATTGTTAAGTATCACACTTTATCAAATAAATTGTGACTTGTCTTTTTTGGGGGGTTTGGTGACTTTCCCAGTTCTTTAGAAGAAAGACAGAAACTGCTGGATTGTATCCATCAACTGGATGAAGACCAGGAAGAGACAATGAAGGTAAGTGGGAGTTAATTTTTAATTGTTAGATCCTAATATTATCTGTATTTGGAAGGCCTTTGTTTTCTTTTATCCATTTTATGTTTGAAGGGGCTCAGTGGACACAGCATCAGTCCTCAAGTCAGGAGGACCTGAGTTCAAGTTTGGCCTCAGATACTTAACATTTCTAAGCTGTGAGAACCCAATTCCCTCAGCACAACCCAAATTTAGTGAACATTATTAGCAAAGCTAAGTGAGGAGACAGCTTTTAAAGGAAATGTTTTTTTAACAATGGGATAAATTTTCAGGTATCTGTAAGTTTCCATAATGTTGAAAAAAAAGAATGGAGACTTTATATATAATTTTTTAAAATCTATTTTTGAGATCATAGAATGTTTCTTCTTTTGGCTCCCTGTCATTCCCAAATCTATCACCAACACCCCCCTAGGGAGATCAGCAATGCAGTGGAAGGAGTGCTAAACTTGGGGGTCAGGTCATCTTTACTCAAGGTCTGACTCTCTTCTATACTACCCATATGGTAGTATGATAAGAATAGAATCAGCTCTGGACCTCAATTTCTTTACCTATAAAATGACGGAATTGAACCAGATAATCTCATTTTCAGGTCTAAAAATAGGATCCTTTGGTATACTTCTGAATCCCAGCCTGGGGTGGTATTATAGCAAGCCTTAGAGACTATCATAGGTAGCATATAAACTGAGGCCATACTCTCTTCTAAGGAACTTCATGGATCTGTAGCATTTGAAAATTGCCAGACTTGTTAACTTAATATTAAATTCATAGTTAGACTTAATGTTAAATTGGAGACTTTGGTAAGTGTTTTTAAAACAAGGCCTAAATGGCAGTGATCATAAACATCTAGGAAAGCTGTCTTTGAAAGAAAGAGAAAGGAAAGGTAGAAGAAGGAAGTTTGGCTAGTCTATATACAGGAAGACGGAAAGATCCCCTCAAAATGGTAATGGATGTGAGTAATGGGCCAGAACTCTGAAGAAGTGTACTTGAAACAAGGATTCTTACAAGTGTTTACTCAGTGGAACTGATGACACAATGGTTATTTAGCATGGTGATTAATAGTTCTGTAGTTCAGTTCCTGTTCTTGTTCTTACAATAAATAATGGTTCCCTAGTGATATAATTATTGGCTTATGCTCAGTATGATGAATGGATTTAATTGTAATAGAGTATTTAAGAAATCAGAGTCAGACCTAGAGACAAAGAACTGGAGGCTGGAGCTCAAGCTCTGAGCCAAGGAGAGACACTCCATCTCCTACCACTGTGGTGGTTGGCCTGTCTTCATTCCTCCAGTGAAACCAAAGTCCGTCTAAAGGGCTCCAGAAAGCTGGCCCGGACCCCAGGCAAGGAGACAGATTGTGAAGGAGAAAATAAAGAATTTGGGCTTTATCCCTGGTTATTCTCATGGTGATTATCTGCTGAAATGAAGGCTGGTCCCAAGACCTCCAAAAAGCTAACCACAACATTACAGATGTGAAATTGTATTTTTGTTTTTGTTTTGTTATTTGTTTTTAATTGATCAAAAATGTATCCAGCTAGAGCTTTTTTTTTTTTTTTTATTTTTATTTTATTTTATAATTATTACATTTTTTGACAGTACATATGCGTGGGTAATTTTTTACAACATTATCCCTTTTATTTACTTCTATTCAGATTTTTTCCCTTCCTCCCCCAACCCCCTCCCCAAGATGGCAAGCAGTCTTATATATGTTAAATATATTACAGTATATTCTAGATACAATATATGTGTGTAGAACCGAATTTTTTGTTGCACAGGAAGAATTGGATTCAGAAGGTAAAAATAACAGTTTACACTCATTTCCCAGTGTTCCTTTTCTGGATGTAGTTGGTTCTGTCCATCATTAATCAATTGGAATTGGATTAGCTCTTCTCTATGTTGAAGAAATCCACTTCCATCAGCATACATCCTTGTACAGTATCATTGTTGAAGTGTATAATGATCTTCTGATTCTGCTCGTTTCACTCAGCATCAGTTGATGTAAGTCTCTCCAAGCCTCTCTGTATTTCTCCTGTTGGTCATTTCTTATAGAACAATAATATTCCATAACATTCATATACCATAGTTTACCCAACCATTCTCCAATTGATGGACATCCATTCATCTTCCAGCTTCTAGCCACTATGAAGAGGGCTGCCATAAACATTTTGGCACATACAGGTCCCTTTCCCTTCTTTAGTAGTTCCTTGGGGTATAAGCCCAGTAGTAGTATGGCTGTGTCAAAGGGTATGCACATTTTGATAACTTTTTGGGCATAATTCCAGATTGCTCTCCAGAATGGTTGGATTCTTTCACAACTCCACCAACAATGCATCAGTGTCCCAGTTTTCCCACAGCCCCTCCAACATTCATCGTTATTTGTTCCTGTCATCTTAGCCAATCTGACAGGTGTGTAATGATATCTCAGAGTTGTCTTAATTTGCATTTCTCTGATCAATAGTGATTTGGAACACTTTCATATGAGCGGAAATAGTTTTAATTTCGTCATCTGAAAATTGTCTGTTCATATCCTTTGACCATTTATCAATTGGAGAATGGCTTGATTTCTTATAAATTAAAGTCAGTTCTCTGTATATTTTGGAGATGAGGCCTTTATCAGAACCTTTAACTGTAAAAATGTTTTCCCAATTTGTTACTTCCCTTTTAATCTTGTTTGCATTAGTTTTGTTTGTGCAGAAACTTTTTAATTTGGTGTAATCAAAATTTTCTATTTTGTGATCAATAATGGTCTCTAGTTCTCCCTTGGACACAAACTCCTTCCTCCTCCACAAGTCTGAGAGGTAAACCATCCCATGTTCCTCCAATTTATTTATGATTTCGTTCTTTATGCCTAAATCTTGGACCCCTTTTGATCTAATCTTACAATGTGGTGTTAAATGTGGGTCCATGCCTAGTTTCTGCCATACTAATTTCCAGTTTTCCCAGCAGTTTTTGTCAAATAATGAATTCTTATCCCAAAATTTGGGATCTTTGGGTTTGTCAAAGATTAGATTGCTATTTTTATTCACTATCTTGCCCTGTGAACCTAACCTATGCCACTGATCAACTAGTCTATTTCTTAGCCAATACCAAATGGTTTTGGTGACTGTTGCTTTATAATATAGCTTTAAATCAGGTACACTTAGACCACCTTCCTCTGACTTTTTTTTCATTAGTTCCCTTGCAATTCTCGACCTTTTATTCTTCCATATGAATTTTGTTGTTATTTTTTCTAGGTCATTAAAATAGTTTCTTGGGAGTCTGATTGGTATAGCACTAAATAAATAGATTAGTTTGGGGAGTATTGTCATCTTTATTATATTCGCTCGGCCTATCCAAGAACACTGAATATCTTTCCAATTATTTAAATCTGACTTTATTTTTGTGGCAAGTGTTTTGTAATTTTGCTCATATAATTCCTGACTCTCCTTTGGTAGATATATTCCCAAATATTTTATACTATCAACCGTTATTTTGAATGGAATTTCTCTTTGTATCTCTTGCTGTTGGATTGTGTTGGTAATGTATAAAAATCCTGAGGATTTATGTGGATTTATTTTGTATCCTGCGACTTTGCTAAAATTCTGAATTATTTCTAATAGCTTTTTAGCAGAGTCTTTGGGGTTCTCTAAGTATACCATCATGTCATCTACGAAAAGTGACAATTTGATTTCTTCATTTCCTACTCTAATTCCTTGAATCTCTTTCTCGGCTCTTATTGCCGAGGCTAGAGTTTCTAGTACTATAATGAATAGTAATGGTGATAGTGGGCAACCTTGTTTCACTCCTGATCTTACAGGGAAAGGTTCTAGTTTATCACCATTACATATGATGTTTACTGAAGGTTTTAAATATATGCTCCTTATTATTTTAAGGAATAGTCCATTTATTCCTATACTCTCAAGCGATTTTAGTAGGAATGGATGTTGGATTTTATCAAATGCCTTTTCTGCATCTATTGAGATGATCATATGGCTTTTATTAATTTGATTATTAATATGGTCAATTATACTAATAGTTTTCCTAATATTAAACCAGCCTTGCATTCCTGGTATAAATCCCACTTGGTCATAGTGTATTATCCTGGGGATGATTTTCTGAAGTCTATTTGCTAATATCTTATTTAAGATTTTAGCATCAATATTCATTAAGGAAATTGGTCTATAGTTTTCTTTCTCAGTTTTCAATCTACCTGGTTTCGGTATCAGTACCATGTCTGTGTCATAGAAGGAATTTGGTAGGACTCCTTCAATCCCTATTTTTTCAAATAGTTTACATAGCATTGGAGTTAGTTGTTCTTTAAATGTTTGGTAGAATTCACCTGTAAATCCATCTGGTCCTGGGGACTTTTTCTTAGGAAGTTGGTTAATAGCTTGGTCTATTTCTTTTTCTGAGATGGGACTATTTAGACTACTTACTTCTTCCTCTGTTAATCTGGGCAAGCTATATTTTTGAAGGTATTCTTCCATTTCATTTAAGTTATCGAATTTATCAGCATAAAGTTGAGCAAAGTAGCTCCTAACTATTGTTCTAATTTCCTCTTCATTAGTGGTGAGTTCACCCTTTTCATTTTCAAGACTATCAATTTGCTTTTTCTCTTTCCTTTTTTTAATCAGGTTTACTAAGGGTTTGTCTATTTTGTTGGTTTTTTTCATAAAAACAACTCTTATTTTTATTAATTAATTCAATAGTTTTTTTACTTTCAATTTTATTAATCTCACCTTTTATTTTTTGAATTTCAAGTTTTATGTTTGTCTGGGGGTTTTTAATTTGTTCCTTTTCTAGCAATTTTAGTTGTAAGCCCAATTCGTTGGCCCTCTCTTTCTCTATTTTATGCAAGTAGGCCTGTAGAGATATAAAACTTCCCCTTATTACTGCTTTGGCTGTATCCCACACATTTTGGTATGATGTCTCATTATTGTCATTTTCTTGGGTGAAGTTATTAATTATGTTTATGATTTGCTGTTTTACCCAATCATTGTTTAGTATAAGATTATTTAGTTTCCAATTATTTTTTTGGTCTATTTTCCCCTGGCTTTTTATTAAATGTTATTTTGATTGCATTATGGTCTGAAAATGATGCATTTACTATTTCTGCCTTACTGCATTTGATTTTGAGGTTTTTATGCCCTAGTATATGATCAATTTTTGTATAGGTTCCATGAACTGCTGAGAAGAAAGTATATTCCTTTCTGTCTCCATTTAGCTTTCGCCAAAGATCTATCATATCAAACTTTTCTAGTATTCTATTTACCTCTTTGACTTCTTTCTTATTTATTTTGTGGTTTGATTTATCTAATTCTGAGAGTGCAAGGTTGAGATCTCCCGCTATTATAGTTTTGCTATCTAATTCCTCTTGCAGCTCTCTTAATTTCTCTTTTAAGAATTTAGATGCTGCACCACTTGGTGCATATATGTTTAATATTGATACTGCTTCATTATTGATGCTGCCCTTTAGCAGGATATAATGCCCTTCCTTATCTCTTTTAATTAGATCAATTTTTGTTTTTGCTTGATCTGAGATGAGGATGGCTACTCCTGCTTTTTTGGTTTTGCCTGAGGCATGATAGATTCTGCTCCACCCTTTTACTTTTAGTTTGAATGTCTCACCCTGTTTCAGGTGTGTTTCCTGTAAACAACATATAGTAGGATTCTGACTTTTAATCCAGTCTGCTAACTGCTTCCTCTTTATGAGGCAGTTTGCCCCATTCACATTTATGGTTAGAAGGACTAATTCTATATTGCTTGCCATCCTATTAACCCCTGCTTATGCTTTTCCCCTTTCCTTCCCTTTTACCCTCCTATCCAGTATTAAACTGGTGAACACCACTTGCTTTTCACAACCCTCCCTTTTTAGGATCCCTCCCCCACCTTAAAGATCCTCCCCTTATTTTACCCCTTTTCCTCGAAATTACTGTTTTCCCTTCCCCTTAGCTTACTCCTTCCCTTTCACTTTTCAATGAAGTGGAAGAAGTTTCACCATAAATCGAATATGTCTATTGATACACGCTATGTTCATCTCCCTCCTTTCTTTCTCTCAGATATAATAGGTTACCTTTGCCTCTTCATGAGTTGTAGTACCACCACTTTACACTTATTTATGATATAATCTCCTTTCCACCTCTAGTTTCTAAGACAAATTGTACATATGTTCTTTACACATTTTTTTTGACAGAAGTATAGTTCTCAAGATTTTTTTGTACCTTTTTAGAAATCTCTTGAGTTCTGTATTTGAAGATCAAACCTTTTATGTAGGTCTGGTTTTTTCATCAAAAATAGATGGAATTCATTTATTTCGTTAAATGTCCATCTTCTTCCCTGGAAAACGATGCTCATTCTTGCTGGGTAAGTTATTCTTGGCTGCATACCAAGTTCCTTAGCCTTTCGGAATAACATGTTCCAGGCCCTGCGTTCTTTTAATGTGGACGCTGCTAGATCCTGGGTTATCCTTATTGTGGATCCTCCATATCTGAATTGCTTTTTTCTAGCAGCTTCCAATATCTTTTCCTTTGTCTGATGGTTCTTGAACTTGGCCACTATATTTCTTGGCGTTTTGATTTTAGCGTCCCTTTCAGTAGGTGATCGATGAATTTTTTCAATGTCTATTTTACCCTCTGTTTCCAGAATGTCTGGGCAGTTCTCTTTGATAATTTCCTCGAAAATGGTGTCCAAGCTCTTTTTTTCCTCCCATTTTTCAGGGAGTCCGATTATTCTCAAATTGTCTCTCCTGGATCTGTTTTCCAGGTCTGTTGTCTTTCTGGTAAGGTACTTGACATTCTTTTCAATTGTTTCATTTCTCTGGTTTTGCTTGACTCCCTCTTGGTTTCTCCTTGAGTCATTCATTTCTACTTGTTCCAGTCTAATTTTCAATGATGTATTTTCTTCACTCACTTTTTTTATATCTCTTTGTAATTGTCCAATTGAGTTTTTATCTTCTATGGAATTTTTTTCCATTTTATCCATTTTATTTTTTAGAGAGCTGATTTCTTTTTCCAGCTCACTAATACTGTTTTCCTTGGAGTTGTTTACCTTTTCCAGCTCACTAATCTTGTTTCTCAATGATTTGATTTCTTTATCCACTCTGTCTTTGAATGCATGGGATGACTTCTCCAGGCTCTCTTGCCAAGCTTCCCTTTCCTTTTCCCATTTCTCTTCCAGCTCTCTTGTGAGAGCCTTTTTGATTTCCTCTATGAGGTTCTTTTGTATTGAGGAGCAGCTTATATCCCTCCCAGGGGATACATCTGGGGACAGTCTGTTCCTAGTCTCCTCAGCATTTGAAGTCTGCTCCCTCTCCACACAGAAGCTGTCAATGGTTAGAGCCCTTTTGAATTTTTTGTTCATTTTGTCAGAGTAGGAATCAAAGAAAACAAACTGACAAGAGAAACAATTGGTCTGTTTTGCGGGGGATGGGGCTGGATGGTATTAATGGGCTTCCTCTACAGACTGGGGGTAGGGCAGCAGAGAGCCACTAACAGAACAGCAATGACTGTACTGAGTCTGCGCTCTGAGGCTCCGAGAACACACCGAGTCAGTCCAGGTGGGGGTTGGGGGTGGCCGGGCTCTGAGAGACTCTGGCTTTCTGGGGGTTTAATCTTCACCTCCGGTGTTTACACCCTCTCCGCTGCTCCTGGCTTGCTGCCAAGACGGAGCATCCACACTGGGGCAAAAGCCGTTTCACAGAAAGGGCAGAGATCACACCCCTCCCCCTCCGGTCTGAGCTGTGTGAGCTGCCTGTCTTGCTCTGGCTGCCTGCCCTCAGTCTGCGCCCAGTCTGATTGACCCTCCCCCGAGCAAACACAGACCTTTTCTGGCGACTTTCAAGGATGTCTTCTCTTGGTGATTATTTGTGGATTTCTTTCTGGGTCAAGCATTAAGTCAGAGACTTGTCATGAAGTAAGTTCTGAGAGAAAACGAGGAGCTCAAGCAGCTGTCTGCCTCCACGTCGCCATCTTGGCCGGAAGTCCCTTTTTTTTTTTTAAAGTAGTATTTAATGAAGTGGTTGTACAGCTAGCCCCAGGAGAGATATCGCCCTACCTCCACCCCAATATGGGAAAGCTGTATTCCACATGAACTAGGAACCAGGGGCTTAAAGGAGACACTTCCCCTTATTCTCCCTCCCCAGCTGTCTTGGTACATGGGAAAGAGAGCTGCCTTCTCGTGCCATGCGCCAGTCCTCATGTTGCTCGTTGCTGATTCTAGCTACACTGATGGATGGTTGACCAGGGCTCCGCCAGTGAGGTCACTGCTGATCAGGCTGGGCCAGTGGTAGCCAGAGAACTTTTTAGCCAGCTTCTGTGTTGCCTTTGGCTTCTCCATTTTAGGAATTAGATGTTGCACCTGTGTGACAATGGCTGCTACATCTCCTGGGCCCCAGCATTTCAAATTCCACTTCACATTTCTGAGTTTTCCTGATACAACATGGAGAGTCAGAATCCTTGATGCACACCTTCCTATCCATAAATTTGTTACTGGCCTGCAGGGTTGATAGTAGCGCTTTGTAATTGTGATCCTCGTGTCCACCAAATCAGATCCTGTTCAGTTGTCTGTTCTGGTTTCTTCACAATCCTTCATAATCCTACTGTTTTATGGTAGTGTATGAGAGACTGGCATTTTGGAGATTTTTCACAGTTATGGCAAAAGTAGGGCATGAAAGAACATTTGAGAAGAGGGTCCTGAATTAGAACCCTGTGTCCAGGCCCTGGGCTAAGGTTGCTGTACTGATTGGGCTACATTGACTCTCATATATGACATTTTTGCTTCCATATACTCATAGCTACCAGCTGTCATTGGCAAGTGTTTGCAGAAATGGTGATAATCAGTGAACTCCAGTTGACTTATCTTAGCTTTTATGGAGTAATTAAGGAAATTTATGCGAGGATCCCATTCTATTGTTACTGTTTATCAGTTTTATAAGCAGTCAGCAGTTTGGTTGATGCTGGCCATAAGTCTGGGTGTGTTAAGCAGATCCTAGGGGACATCCCTGATGCTGAAGCTGGGATTAGGATGTTGGTCATGAGGTGCCTTGGCTGAAACACTTCCATGTTCCTCACTTACCTCACAGTCACCATGTAGCTATGCTCACTCCCTCTGTTGAAGTTTTTAGAATTGTGCCTTCAGTCTCCCTATCTAAGAAACATGATCCTGGCCTCCGAGTCTTGTGACCTGGCTTTCAGTGTGACTGAGGTAGTTACTTAGCCCCTTCAGTACCACTTTTGATACCGGTTACACAGAAGTTACAGGGGAAAGTGAACATTACTGAAGTGCTGAGACTGTCAGCACCGTCCCCAGTGCTGGAGGTACCAGTAAAAAAGTAAGCAAGATGTACCCCCTTCAGGTACTTTACATTTTAACAATAGAAGACAATATAAAATGTTCATCACCTAGAAACAGAAACACCTTTTGTTGCTGCTATTTGTCACAACTGCGTCTGTGTGACTTAACAGCATTTCCAGTCTCTTCTGCCCTTCTGCTTCAGTTACCATTAAGACCAATAGCAGCATTTATATTGTATTTTTAAATCAATTGTTCAGCTGGAATATCATATTTTCTCTTAATATAATGGGTTTTCAGTGTTGATGTCACCATTGATTTTTGTAACTTTAAAGTGTTAACTTTACTGAAAGATGTAGGTGATCCAAAAAAAGTTGAAAATTACACAATTAGAGTAGTCGACCAATATAGCCAAAGGATGAAGCAAATGAACTTTTTGTTTAATTTGATTTACAATGAATGGATTTAATTGTAATAGAGTATTTAAGAGATCAGAGTCAGACCTAGAGACAAAGAACTGGAGGCTGGAGCTCAAGCTCTGAGCCAAGGAGAGACACTCCATCTCCTACCACTATGGTGGTTGGCCTATCTTCATTCCTCCAGTGAAACCAAAGTCCGTCTAAAGGGCTCCAGAAAGCTGGCCTGGACCCCAGGCAAGGAGACAGATTGTGAAGGAGACAATAATGAATTTGGGCTTTATCCCTGGTTATTCTCATGGTGATTATCTGCTGAAATGAAGGCTGGTCCCAAGACCTCCAAAAAGCTAACCACAACATTACAGATGTGAAACTATGTACTTATATGGCTTGGAGGGAATCATTGGCATATATAACATCTTAAATACTTAAATAACTTTGGTCTTTAGACTTGACATGGGGATTTTAAAAATGGGTTGTTACTTTTCATGCATAAATTGTTTTCATGTACAACTGTAAAAATCATCATTTTCCAGATATTTAATGATCCTGTTCATGGCCACATAGAACTTCACCCTCTTCTTATCCGAATCATCGACACACCTCAATTTCAAAGGCTTCGATACATTAAACAGCTGGGAGGTGCTTACTATGTTTTTCCAGGTGCCTCTCACAACCGATTTGAGCATTGTCTAGGGTAAGGAGAAAAATGCACTTAAACAGAAGTATTACAGATAAGTTATTCTTTAAGTCTTTCCATTACAAAGAACTTGTGCTTAGATATGATCTATTTTAGTAGTTTAACTTTTGTATTTAACCAAGTTCTTTCTAGCACAGTTAAATGTTATGGTGTGATTTACTTCCTACTTGTATATTCCTGAGTGTGGTAGTTGGGCTGGTGAGACAATAATTTATCTCCAGGGTATTTTAGGGTTCCCCCCCCTTTTTTTTTTTAAGCTTTCTTATGGATGTTATAGTCTATAAATATTAAGTCCTTCAGTTTTCCTTCCTGCTTATTCTTATATAGGTTAGTTTCTGCCTTTGAAACCAAACTACTCAATATTTTGGGGAAAAATATGAATTTGAAAAGACAAAATTAGAGTTGTAACAACAGTATTAGAATTTGTCTTTTTTTTCCAAACGTGGAGGAAATGTTCCTGAATGGCAGGAAATGTAGTTTCCAGTTTATCTTTAGAGACAGTTCTTTCCAATATAATTTTGTTGCATGGTGCTAAGTGAATTACTAGAAAATTACATATAAGCCATATTGAATTGTGAGTACAAAAAAATTACACATAAAAGTGCTCTTGATGGGATTACCCTTACAATATGTTCTAAAGTTCTACTTACTCAGATAATTGAAGGTGACTAGAATTTTAAGGTTACTTTGAAACAGAAATTTTTTAACTTTTTCTTTTTCTTTTTCTTTTTTTTTTTTTTTCTATGTTATGTATTCCTTTGGGCAGTGTGGTGAAGCCTATAGGTTCCTCAAAAGAATATTTTTAAAATTTATAAAATACATAGTGTTACCCCCCAAAAAGTTGTAGTGAACTATCATTATTATTTTAAAAATCAAATTTAAAACGTTCAAGGAGCTGAGAATAAGAGCCTCTGCTCTATAGAAAGCTAAACAAATATTACAGGTTGGATAACTGATCTTTGGGACTTGAAACAGTACATTCTTGATTGAAGAAACAGAATATATCTTCTAAAATGAAATTTTATTTTCTTCTTGCTTCACAGTGTCGGTTACCTAGCAGGATGTCTGGTCAGTGCACTGCGTGAAAAACATCCTGAACTACAAATAACTAAGCGGGATATGCTGTGTGTTCAGATCGCTGGGCTTTGTCATGATCTAGGTAAACATGTTCAAGGAGCCAAAGGAGTTCAATGTGTAAAAACGTGATTTATATAAATATTGAGGGATATAGTGTTCTTTTATTTTTAAAAACCAACCAACTGAGAAGTGTACAGTATAACAAATCCTAACTTCTCTTTATAATGCCCCAGTGAATATCAGCATACAAAATCTGTCACCGTTTATGTCACTCTGTAATTCCAGAATACGTCATAAGCATTGCCACATCCTATTGCCTCAGTTGAGCATTTCTGCTACAGTATGCTGTATTAAAGACTCAATTGTGGATTATGAAAGTCTTCTGATCACTATGTCTCAGTAGATAGTTTGATCCTTTGCCTTCCTGAATCCATCTTTCTCGTGTTTAAAATACCTGAGATTTTTTGAACAGAAGATTCTCAGATTAGGGAGGGGGCAGGATTTCTCACTTCCACTATCCATGTGGGTGTAAAGCTAAATAATAGCCCCTGGGACTGTTGGCAATCCAAAATATTTTTGTAGCTACTGGTGAAACTAGATAATCACTAGCCCTATAAGGGATTATAGAGATCTGACTTAATCAGAAATCTAGTTCTCTGGTAAGGAAACTAGCTTAATCTCTTTCCTATGTGTTTCTAGATGATAGGAAAGAAGTGTCTCTTACTGTTCATAGACCATTGACCAGCTTAGGTAAATCTGGAAAAGATTATCTTTAGGAGGTTGGCCCTTCTTGTTTCTCAAATGTACAGAGAACTAAGTCAAATTTATAAGAGCACAAATCATTCTCACATTGATAAATGGCCAAAGGATATGAACAGTCAGGTTTCAGAAGAAATCAAAGTGATCAGGAGTCATATGAAAACAAATGCTCTAAAATCTAATAATTGGAAAAGTGTAAATTAAAACAACTCAGAGTTACCACCTCATACCAGTCAGATTGGTTAATAACAGAAAAGAAAATGATAAATGTTGGAGAGGATGTGGAAAAATAGGTACACTGATGGAGTTGTGAACTGGTCCAGCCAGTCTGGAGAATGATTTGGAATTGTGCCCAAAGGGATTTAAAACTTTAAAAGTGTATACTCTAATCCAGCATCACAGACTATTGGGTCGTTCTGTATCCCTAAGAAATCAAAGAAAAGGAAAAGCATATGTACAAAAACATTTATAGTAACTCTTTTTGGGGTGGCAAAGAATTGAAAATGGAGGGGATATCCTTCAATTGATAAAGTTGTGGCATATTGTTGAGGCCATGGATCTTATGAAGAATAGAAATGAACTAAGTTTGAATAAAAAAGAATGGATAAAATGAATTTGTGCTTTTCAGTAGTGTGAACCAGTGCTGCTTATTATCTTTTTAAAGGTCATGGACCCTTTTCACACATGTTTGATAGAAGGTTTATTCCCCTTGCTCGCCCAGGATATCATTGGGAGGTATGTGATATAGTCAGATTTTCACATAGATAAAAAGATGAAGCATTTATTAGGCACATTACTATATTCCAGGCACTGCACAAAGTTCTGGGGATACAAATAGAAGCAAAAAAGCCAGTCCCTACCCTACCTACTAGACCTTTCGTTCTAATGAGGGGAAATAGTATGAAGAAGATCTGGAAAATGTGGAAAGGGGAAGGGCAAGCCTTGTGGGCAGTATCCCTCCATGGTGTACGGGGTGTCAAGCAGGTTAAAAAGTCCAAAGAATGAGCAGTGTGCCCAGGAGTGAAGTGACCACATTTCTTGGTGTCCTCCTACAATCCCCACAGGTAGCAGAACTCCTTAAGGCAAGAGTAGAAAATTAAAGGCTAGCAGAATTTCTAAACTAAGTTCAGAGTTAAAGGACCATGAGTTAGGCAGCTACGGGACAAAATCAATTAGTCATAATTTGAATGAATAAATAAATGACAGCGGGTCAGCTTAATTTTTACAGATCAGATGGACAAGTTTCTTCTGTTCTTATTTTTTCAGCATGAAATGGGTTCAGTGAAGATGTTTGACTACCTGGTTAAGGCCAATGGAATTGAAAATGTAATGAAGAAATATGGACTTGTTCCAGAAGAAGATATATGTTTTATCAAAGAACAAATCGTGGGACCTCTTGATTCAACAGGAAAGAGTTCTTTGGTGAGTTAGCTAGTTGGTTTGAATTGCCTAATACTTCTTAAATGAGGGACTATCTTTTCCTTTCTGTAAATTTTACCAGTTTTTAAGAAGTGCATTTATAGTTTAGAAGCTCCCCAAATTGTAATTGCATCCTAAGTTGTTTATTTAGATCCAGCTATATAGTCATTTGAAAACTGCAACTATAAAACTATTTTATTTAAAGTAAAAATTCTTACATGGATCTCTTTTGAAAGGACATTTAATTATATACATAATATATTAGGTTTTGGGGCCATAAAAGGAGTTTTTATTCTTCAGAGCCCCAGATCAGTTCTACACAGGTTTACTTCTAGCTCTCAAACCTTTTTTCTTTTTTTTCCTAATTTATGTAGTGTTTTATTTTTCTCCAGTTACCTTTTTACAATTGTTTTTATTTTACTTTTTTCCTGAGGCTGGAGTTAAGTGACTTGCCCAGGGTCACAAGCTAGGAAGTGTTAAGTGTCTGAGACAGATTTGAACTCAGGTCCTCCTGAATTCAGGGCTGGTGCTCTATCCACTGTACCACCTAGCTGCCCCCTTACAGTTGTTTTTAAAACTTTGGTTCTAGGTTCTCCACCTTTCTTCCCCACCCCTTTCATTGAGAAGGCAAGAAATTTTGATATATATTCTATATGTGTTGTCATGCAAAATATTTCCATATTCATTTTATGAAAACAGACCTTACCTCTTAAAAAAAAAAACCTTAAGAAAAATAAAATTGAAAAACTATGCTTCAGTCTTTGTTTAGACACTATCAGATCTTTTTCTGGAGTGGATAGCATTTTTTCATCATAAATCCTTCACCAATTGTCTTGCATCATTGTATTCCTGAGAATAGCCAAGTCATTTACAATTCATCATCTTAAAATATTGCTGTTCCTTTGTTCAGAGTATCACTTTGCATAAGTTCATATAAGTCTTTCCAGGTTTTCCTGAGAATAGCTCTCAATTTCTGACAGTGATGATGATGCTCACACAGAAAACTGAGGAGGCTAAAAGATGGAAAAATTTGGAAATCTTCCTAAGTCCTTGGAGACAAAACTTTTTCTTGAAATGTTCTTGATGTATTCCTATAGGAGTTAATGAGAGTGATTTTCAAAATGTGTCATTCAAATGAGAACTTTCTCTTTCATAGTGGCTTTGTTCCTAAGTCAGAATCCACTAATGCTGTTGTTGCTTGAGAATTTTGGAATAGCTCATTTAGGAACTGTTTCCAGAGATCATATCCTTTTGTTAGTTCTCTGAGTTGGTAAATGTTAGAATTTTAGATTTGAGTGAACCTTTAAGATTTTTCCAGTCTAAACTCAACCTAAAGTATATCCCAAACAATATCATACCAACTTTCTATTGAAGACTTACTAGTGACATTTCCTTAAAAAGCTATGCATTCCACTTAGTATGAAATTTTAAAAAATTATTCAAAAGCTCTTTCTTCTATTGAAATGTAATTTATTGTACTGAAACTTCTGCTCATTGGTCTTAATTCTGTCCTTTGTGTCAAACTCAATTGAGCCTAACCCTCTTTTAAAAGATAATCTTTTAAATAAAAGGCAGAGAATAAAGGACACTTCAAGTTCCTTGTCTGCAACCTGTTTATACTATACCATGGACTCATATTCACTAAAATCTCCGGACCTTTTTTTGTTATTGTCTGTGATTATCTGTAATCCACCCTTATCTGCTTCTTATGCAGTTTAGGACTTATTGCCATTAAATTTCATTTTACTAAGAGGTCTAGGGATTGGGTGAGAAGCTTAAGGAAGGGAGAAGGTTTTTTGTTTTTCTGGGTTTTTTTGTTGTTGTTGTTGTTGTTTGTTTGTATGTTTTGGGGTTTTTTTGGGTTTTTTTGGTTTTTTGTGGTAGGTCTTTTCTTTATCTTCAAGTTATTGACAAAAGTATTACAATACAACCAAGGATTGTCCTGTAATGGAGCACTAGAAATATCCCTCTGGAATGATATCCATTCATTTATCAAAATTCTTGGGTCCACTGGTGTTCCTTGGACTAATTGTTCTCAACTTACTGTTCTGTTATCTAGTCCACATCTGAACTCAAGAATATTGTGAGAGACTTTTTCAAATATTTTCCTAAAATCCAAGTACTCTATGTCTCTGAACATAGTCATTGGTTGGTTTATGTAGTAATTACATTGTTGAGGTTGGGAAGGGACCCCAAAAGTTTGGAGTCACAGACTGGTGTCATGAGGTGTCTCAAAAGAATTTGTAGGCTTGAACCCATTCCAAGTCACGGGGCAAAGTTTTATTGTAATTGTAATGCCATTACAAACAGACTGAATTCTAAGGGAATTCTACAGAGAAACAGAAGCAAAGAAGCACATTTCTATTTCTATGGCCCATAGGTAGGACTGGGGACTGGTCTCCAGAATTTAGTTCTCATTGACCAGATTATCACTGACCAGATTATCAGTCAACAATGAATTAAGGAGGAGTGGTCTATTCAGAATCAGACAGATAGGGTATGGGAATTTCCTAAGGCAGACTTCAAAACCAGACTTCAAAACATCTAGATTATTGCCAGTCAGTGATTTTAAATCTTCTTATTGCTATTCTATATTCTTAGCCAGAACAGAAGTCCCCCTAAAATCAAGGGACCACAAAATCATATAATATCACCACCAAAAAAAAGAAGAAAGAAAATAAATTGGTCTGGCTAAAATACAGTTTTTTGCTTTTTTTTTTTTTTAATGAATGCCATTTAGTTCATGTTTCTCATCACATCCTTTTAATAATCTTGTTTCTAGAAATTAATCTTAGACTTGCCAGACTAGAATTTGAATAACCTGCTTACTTCTTTTTCACAATTGCATCATTTACCCACCATCAGTCCTGAAATTCCTTTCCAGTTTCCATAGTTGTTTAAATGTCAAAAATGGGTTGCAGTTCTCCTGGTCCAAGTGACTATAGATTAATTCAGTGAGATGGCATTTAACAGAAATAGCTGACATTTGTGGAGAACTTCATGTTTAAGAGTAAAGCATTTTACCCTTACTAGCTTCATAATTCCAGTGTCCTGTTTAAAGATCATGTTCTTCCGTAAAGACAATAGAAGCAAAATTGGACAGATTTGTCCTCTTTGTACTTTCAGTTTTCATTATTCCATTTCCTCAGGCATTGATTGACTTTGTTCCTTTCTTGTTCCTTCTTTGCTCCTAACATGTTGAAAGGCACTGAGATTAATCTTCAAATAGCATATTATGTCATTTTTATATTTGACCTGGTCTCTTCTAAAGTGTCCTTTTAAAATCAGAGATGTATCCCTGAGTTTCTTCCAGCCATCCCAGTCTTAATACTCTCATCTGCAGTTTATTTTTCATAGGAGTCTTTGCAACTGTTCACATAGTGTTATTCTTGGCCACTCTTGATCCAGTTTCTATCAATGTCCAGTATCTACCAATGAATGCCATTTCTTTTTCTTTTTAAATGTTTTATTGATTTTTGTTTCCCTCATTATGGCTTCCTATTCATTTCTGTGCTCCCTGGAACCTTCACTTTTAACAAATGAGTACAATTAAGTTTTGTACTGTATATGAAAATGTGTGCTTCATTATAAAGCTGGACTCAGAAGCACATCACAATCAGTCAGCCTTCTGAAGCATTTCAGTGATTATTCCTTTACGTTTTTGTTGGCATTGTTTAAATTTTTCCCTTGGTTTTTTACTCTGCTCGTTTGTGTTCCTCTTGATTCATTTGTTCCTTAAGGTTTTTTGGAACTTTAAATTGTTTATTTCTTAAGGTACAGTTCCAGGCTGGAGTCAGGAAGACTTGAGTTAAATATGGCCTTGGACATGAATTAGCTCTTTGACCCTGGGCAAGTCACTTAATGGCAAACCTCTACATTCTTTGCCAAGAAAAACTCGTGGATAGTGTCGTTCATAGGGTCACCAAGAATTGGAGATGGCTGACCAACACAGTTCTGTTACATTCACACATCATAGAGCTATTCCCCGTTTGGTGGACATCCATTTTCCTTCCATTTCTTTCCTGCTAAAGAAAGTTTGCTCCAAGTGTTTTTGTGCATATGGGATCTTTTCTATTTGATGTCATATTGTACTACTGATATAAATCCTTCTATGGTGTTTCTGGGTCAAAAAGAAGGTATGCTTTATTGGCTTTTCATGAGAAGAATAAGCTTAGTTGAATTTTTTTTTTCCTTCTAAAATCCCTACCTTTAATCAAATATATTAAAAATAGCATCTGTATTATCTTTCTTTTCCTTGTCAATCTCAGTTTTCTGCCCATGGAAAATTTCATAATCTGTAGAGATTATTTCTAAATTCTTTACCCCCTTAGTGGATATGGAAATTTCTTAATCCGAAGTCCGTGGATTTTTTTATGTTTTGATCGTTATATTTCAATAAATATTTTCAGTATTTCAATAAAATGTTTCCTTTATAATCCTATGTTTTATTTTATATGTTTAAAATGTTATTCTGAAAAGAAATCCCTAATGTCTTCAGACTTCCAGAGAGATCCATAATATTCAAAAAGCTAAGAAATCCTTTTCTAATAATACCACATGTAAATCTTTAGGTTTGACAGGTATTTAATTGTTTTAATACATTCCCTAGAAATGTAGCATAGCTCCTGATTGGTCTTAGGAGTTTGATGTGTTTGCTTCCATAGTTTATACTACAGAATACTGACCGCCATTCCTGTGGGTAATAATGGCTAGCTTCACTCATAGTCGGGGCTATCCGTGCTCTTTATTCACAGGATAATTAAGACGTGATAATGTTGGGGAAAGAATGAACTTGTGTGTAAAAGGCTTTTCATGTGTTTTAAAACAACATAAACAGAAAAAGTTCTTGTATAAATAATTGTCTCTTTTGTAAACTTGCTTTGCTATCATATCTGAAAAGTAATGAATTAATGAACATTAATCCATGATTATGACTAAATAGTTTTTCCCTGGTCTTTTTTTCCCCCCCAGTGGCCATATAAAGGACGACCTGAAGAGAAAAACTTTCTTTATGAGATAGTGGCTAATAAACGCAATGGCATTGATGTGGATAAATGGGATTATTTTGCCAGGTACACTTTGAACATTTCACAAGTGCTGTCATACTTTGATGAGTAATTTCTAAGTATTTTCCTACTGATTTTTTTTCACCTCCCTTTCTTGGAATCTTTTTAGGGATTGCCACCATCTTGGAATTCCAAATAACTTTGACCATAAGCGCTTTATTAAGTTTGCCCGTGTATGTGAAGTAAACAATAAAAAACATATTTGCACCAGAGACAAGGTAAAGTGTTTGAGAAAAAAATAGTCAAGAAAGAAAGGGATTCTCTTGTTCCTAATTACAAATTGAGAGTTGGGGGAATAGCATTTTCAGTCATCTTTTCTTTTGTTTAGTATTGTTAAATGCTCTTATAAAATTAATAAAATGTTGGACAGCATTCGCAGCTTTTGTTAATGCATGATTTTTATCACCTTCCTGAATTTATTGGGGATGCCAAAGGGGAAAAAGTCACATACATAGCTGTTTAATTTGCCTTTGTGACATAAATACGCATATCTCTATGTAATTCTCTGTTTGAATTTGCTTAGCTTATGTGGAATTAACTAAAATAAAACCTTGGACAAATATTTAAATATTATTTTATGATATTAGCAGTATTTAGGTCCACTTGGTAAAGTATTAAAAAGTTAAGAGCGAGCCAATGAATGTCACAGATCTACCATCCTTATATCAGGGGTACTGGGATGGTGTATACGTTATTCATTGTGTAGTAGACAAAGAAGGGCATGCAGGTTTAAATTTGATTTCTGCTGCATCCCACCTTGGGACTTTGGATCAGTCATTTTACACGAAGGTGTTAAACTAGATCAATTCTGTGATCCTGTGTAACCTTATGCAAATTATTTATGCCTGTCTTCATCGCTTTTCTGTTTCTCATACTTATAAGTTTGTTTCACAATTCTCTAGGAAGTTGGAAACCTGTATGACATGTTCCATACACGCAACTGCCTGCACCGAAGAGCTTACCAGCACAGAGTTGGCAACATCATTGACACAATGTAAGGATTTTCCTCTCCACTTCCCTACACAATTTTCCATTGTGCATTTGTTGAAGTGAATTGAATGTTGTATGTGTTCAATATGATACGTATTTCAGGTTCTGAAGGAATTCAGATGAAATGAAAAACATGCTGTAGTTTAGATAGTTTATAGAGCCAGCCTTAATGAGAAAATTGAGTAGGAACAATAAAAAGTATCGAATATCTAAAAATAGCACAGAAAACATGGGAAGAGATCAAGGGGAAATAGAAAATGTCAGTCATCAAAACTGTTTAATTCTGGTTTTTAAAAAACCCATAAAAAATAGATAACTGAAATAGACTAAGGAAGTTTTTAATTTTTGTTTGGTCCCAACTCTCATTCATAGTTAATTTTTAAATTTTCAGTAGTATTTTATTTTCTAAATGAAGTAAAGATAGTTTTCAGCACTTTTTTCTTGGTAAGACTATGTTCCAAATTTTTCTCCTTCTCTCCTTTATCTCCTCTTCCTCAAAATAGCAAGCAAACTGATATATTGTAAACATATTTTTATATTTGTCATGTTGTACAAGAAAAATCAGATCAAAAGGAAAAAATGAAAGAAAGAACAAACAAAAAGTGAAAACACTGCTGTGATCCGTATTCAGTCTCCAAAGTTCTTTCTTTGGATGCAGATGGCTCTTTCTCTCACAAGTCTATTGGCATTGCCTTGAATGACCTCATTGTTGAGAAGAGCCAAGTCTATGACAGTTGATATCATATAACCTTGTTACTTTGTACAATGTTCTCTTGATTCTACTCACTTCACTCAATATCAGTTCATGTAATCATCATTTTTTTTTCATTTTTCTAAATACAGTTTTCAACTTTCACCTTTGTAAAATCTTGTGTTCCAAATTTTTCTCCCTCCCCAAGACAGCAAGCAATCTGATATAGATTAAACATATGCAATTCTTCTAACCATGCTTCCATATTTGTCATGCTGTGCAAGAAAAATCAGATCAAAAGAAAACAACAGCAAAAAAAGTGAAAACACTAAGCTTTGATCCACACTGTCTGTCCTCTCTCTGGTTGCAGATGGCCCTCTCTATCACATTGGAATCATACTGGAATTGCCTTAAATCTCCTCATTGTTACTATGTATGATGTTCTCTTGGTTTTAGTTCCCTTTCCTCAGCATCGATTCATATAAATATTCCCAGGCTTTTCTGAAATCAGCCTGCTCATCAGATTTTAATAGAACAATAATTTTCCATTACATTCACATTCCATAACTTATCCAGCCATTCCCTACTTTATGGGCAGTTTGCCATTTTCTTCTCCAGTGGATTAAGGCAAACAGAGGTTAAGGGACTTGTCACACAGCTAGGGAGCATCTCGGGTCAGATTTGAAGCTGGGTTTTCCTGGCATTCTTATCCACTGTGTCTTATGTGTCTTATGATAAAGAAAGCTCAGAAACAATTGAATTCCGTTAGCAAGTGTAAGCCCCAGAAAATCAATTACCTTGAGAAAAGCTCCCTGTTGGAGGAAAGTTTCTAGGGAAACTGGAAAACAGTGTGAGAGGAATTGTGTTTTAGGCCAGTGTTGGATAACGTCTCATGGTAGATGTTGGAACTGAATGATGAATGTCAGGCTAGCTAAGTAGTGCAGTGGGCAGAGCAACAAACTGGCAGTCAGGAAGGTTTGAGTTCCAGTCCTACCCCAGACATAGACTCTGCAATTCTCAGCAGGTGATGTCACTTCTATTTGTTCATTTGTGAAATGGTAATACTGATGGCACTTATCTTCCAGGATGAAATAGGATGACATTTGTAAAGGCTTAATAAGGTGTCTGGCACATAAGCATTATACAAAGGTTAGGTTGCTGTTGTTATTATTATAATACCATAAGAAATTAGAATTAGATCTTTTACCCCTCACAGCTATGACAAGGGGGAAAATTCCTACCTGGGCAAGGGTTAGAAAACCAAAAAGTATAAACTCCCTTTTTACATTTTTCCCATCCTGTGGCATGATCAGAATAGCCTGTCTAGACTTGATGCTTTGTGATGTTTTCTGGAGTCTTCCTGGGACTTAATAAGTGGGTTTGGAAGGCTGGCAGGATGATAATTTTTTAAATTAATTTTATAATTATAACATTTTTTGACAGTACATATGCATGGGTAATTTTTTACAACATTATCCCTTATACTCCCTTCTGTTCCGAATTTTCCCCTCCTTCCCTCAACTCCCTCCCCTAGATGGCAGGCATTCCCATACATATTAAATATCTTATACTATATCCTAGATACAATGTATATGTGCAGAACCGAATGTTGTAGTTGTTGTTGTTGTTATTGCAAAGAAAGAATTGGATTCCGAAGGTAAAAATCACCTGGGAAGAAAAACAAAAAATGCTTACAGTTTACACTCATTTCCCAGTGTTCCTTTTCTGGATGTAGCTGATTCTGTCCATCATTGCTCAATTGGTATTGGATTAGCTCTTCTCTATGTTGAAGATATCCACTTCCATCAGAATACATATCCTCATACAGTATCATTGTTGAAGTGTATAATGATCCCCTAGTTCTGCTCGTTTCACTCAGCATCAGTTGATGTAAGTCTCTCCAAGCCTCTCTGTATTCATCCTGCTGGTAATTTCTTACAGAACAATAATATTCCATAACATTCATATACCATAATTTACCCAACCATTCTCCAGTTGATGGACTTCCATTCATTTTCTAGTTTCTAGCCACTACAAAAAGGGCTGCCACAAACCTTTTGGCACATACAGGTCCCTTCCCCCTCCTTAGTATTTCTTTGGGATATAAGCCCAGTAGTAGCACTGCTGGGTCAAAGGGTATGCACAGTTTGATAACTTTTTGGGCATAATTCCAGATTGCTCTCCAGAATGGTTGGATTCTTTCACAACTCCACCAACAATGTATCAGTGTTCCAGTTCTCCCACAAACCCCCCCAACATTCATCGCCATCCATTCCTGTCATCTTAGCCAATCTGACAGGTGTGTAATGATATCTCAGAGTTGTCTTAATTTGCATTTCTCTGATCAGTAGTGATTTCATATGAGTGGAAATAGTTTCAATTTCATCATCTGAAAATTATCTGTTCATATCCTTTGATCATTTATCAATTGGAGAATGGCTTCATCTCTTATAAATTTGAGTCAGTTCTCTGTATATTTTGGAGATGAGGCCTTTATTAGAACCTTTAACTGTAAAAAGGATTTCCCAATTTGTTACTTCCCTTCTAATCTTGTTTGTATTAGTTTTGTTTGTACAAAACCTTTTTAATTTGATGTAATTAAATTTTCTATTTTGTGATCAATAATGATCTCTAGTTCTCCTTTGGTCAGAAATTCTTCCTCCTCCACAAGTATGAGAGGTAAACTATCCTATGTTCCTCTAATTTATTTATGATCTCATTCTTTATGCCTAAATCATGAACTCATTTTGATCTTATCTTAGAATGTGGTGTTAAGTTTGGGTCCATGTCCTTTGTAAGATTTGAAAGAAAATTCAGTAAAACCAGCTCACAAATTAGCTGCATATGATAATATGACAGCATCTGTATACAGTTCCATACCCATAGTTCCCCACCCTAAGTGAAAGATGCACTTCAACAGATTATGTAAATTAATTCTCAACAGGATTACAGATGCCTTCCTTAAAGCTGATCCCCATATAGAAATAGAAGGTAGTGGAGGGAAAAAGTACAAGCTTTCTACAGCAATTGATGATATGGAAGCCTATGTTAAACTTACAGGTAAGATTTAAAATGGATTTAATTCTACCCAGATACAATATAGGCAATCAATCTTCATCTTAGAAATTGGCTATACTTAGAAAGATAATATGCTATATAAACAGTATTATAAGTGGTAATTAAACTCCAAACCAACAGTAAAAGCCCATCAAATTCATTAAAGTATTTGGTCAAAAAATAGTGGTCAAAATGGTCACAAAAAAAATTCAGTACTTTAGAAGATGTGATTTAATGAGGGTGATGGCTAAATGGCACAGTGAATAGAGAGCTGGCCTTGGAGTAAGAAACTTGAGTTCAAATCCTGGTTCAGATATTTAGTAGCCCTGTGACACTAGATGATCATTTAACTTAAGTCTATAAAATGGGTATAATAATAAAACTGATATCCAAGAAGTATAGTAAAAGACAAGTGAGATGAAATGCAAAGTGCTTTGTAAAGCTTTGGAGTGCTGTGTCCTTTTGTGTTTTCAGTAGACTATTTTGGCTACCAAAATCAAAAATTAGAATAAAAAAATGATCACTTGGCAGCCAAGCCCATTGTTGCCTGTAAGTGGGCTTAGCTTTTTTTTTTTTTTTTCCCTTCACATTTTGTCACTGCACATTGGTGCTGATTGTAAAGCATAAATTAAGGAAATTATATTTGAAGATCACTTCTTAAAAGACAAAACTCCAATTTTAAGGAATACCTAGAAAATCCTTAATGCATTATTCCTACATATCTGGATGATGGGGGGGGGGGGGGCGCTTTGGATAGTAGGATATTAATTGTTGTTTTAATTTTGGCAGATAACATTTTTCTGGAGATTTTGCAATCTCGTGATCCCAAATTGGCTGAGGCACGAGAGATTTTACTGAAAATTGAAAGTCGTAAACTATACAAGTTTGTGGGTGAAACTCAGCCAACAGGGGAAGAGAAGATTCAAAAGGTAAGTGGATGCTTTGGAGGTCTTCAAATTGCACTTCCAAACTTTGATTTGAAATTTGGCAATGTGGGTGATTATAAGTGGTCCTCCTAATGTAACTGTCCTCATCCCTAGTCTCCAAGGTCAAGTAATATGTTATAAAAGAAAATGTGAAGTATATTAAATCAGATCTGGCTCTGTTCTTTTGGACTGTTTAGATCTTTGCATCTCATTCTGTCAGCTCATGTACTCAAAGAGTTCTCTTTTAATTAGACAGAATTGATTCTCCCTGCCTACTATAATAGTTGGAGATAGAAAAAAATTTAAGCCATATGATTTATTAACAAAACAGGTGTAATAAATGGTTGAGTGGACTCCTTAGTCAGTTCAAAGACCATGTGAATAAATAGTGAGATAATGTTAGTTATTGCAAATAAATAATATTTTAAAATTTAATTTTAATTTAATGAAAGAAAACTATTAACAAAATACAAGACTAGGTCATCTGGTTTCTTACTGTAGGAAAGCTCAGATGTTCCCAGGTTGGGAGAGGTAGAACAAATGGGGACAATTCCATGAAATCAGAGAAAGGGTGGGTATATGCAGTTAAAGGAACATGAAAACAATAACTGGTTGGCTAATATAGGGGAGTTTTCACATAGGGATTGATTAAGATGTGTAATTATGAGAAAATTCCTTGTATCTGTATTCAATTCTGATTAAATTTCTGGTCACTGTAGCCTAGGTCCTTAATTAAAGTCTCTAAGCAACAGATAGACGTGGTCCAGCTTGCCATTCATTCAGGAATTAAGTTTATGGTTGGGTTTTTTTTTTCCTTCCTCCCCTTCCCCCCAATTCACATAATTGAATGAAGTATTCTCACAAGACAGAAAATGGGCTATACCTATATTGAACCAGTGCCAGAATTGGGTCACAGGATAGAATCATTGGTGTTCACTCAATTATCTTTTCTATTTTTTTTTTTTTAGCTGAGGCAATTAGGGGTTAAGTGCCTTGCCCAGGGTCACACAGGTAGGAAGTGTTAAGGTCAGATCGGAACTCCTGACTTCAGGGCTTGTGCTCTATCCACTGGGCCACCTAGCTGCCTCTCAATTAAATATTTTTAAGAATATTTTTGATGATTGTTTTTACATCAATTATTTCTGAATCTATACCCCACCCCTTCATAAACCGAACCCTTGTAACAAGGAAAAACAATTAAAAACAGCTTAATGTTTTATGTATGCAATACTGTGTCTTCCTGCCTCTGCCAAGTGGGAGAATTAACCTCTTTTATCTTGTGTGGCATCTTAGGACATCCTAAAATAATATGCTTAATTCATTTCCATAAACATTACCTGCCTTCTACAGTAAGACATTGTGTCAGGCATTAGAATTTGAAATATTTTTCCATCTATTTAATATTTTATTTTCCATGGAAAACAATTTTAACATTTGTTTTAAAACTTTTGAGTTCCAGATTCTCTCCCTTCCTCCTACTCTTCATTGAGACACATGCAAAGTTATGCAAAACATAGAAATTTTTAGTGACCTTATGTCATCTAGGAGTTCATGGGATAGGTACCCTAATAAATCTTAGTTGCAAAGGAGCCATGCATAGTTCTCTAAAACATTTAAGGGAGGAAAGATCAGGCTCAGTTTGGTCTGGGAATAGGGCATGAGGAGCAATCACCATGAAATGACTATGAGGAAGTACTGAACCAAAAGAAAGGTTTTTATACAATGTATTTATTTATTTTTAAATCACCTACATTTTCCACTGTATCTCTCTTCCCACGCCCTTCCAGAGTTCATCTAAACTACCAACAAAACGAAAAGTCTAACGTTATGTGCTGGGGTACCCTATTCATGCTCAGCTTCCACCTCTGCAAAGGAGAGGTGTTGTATCATATCCCTTTTGGGCTTAACAAATCCTTATTTCATAGCTCTCAGTTTTAATTATTTTGGTAATCTTTTTCTTTAAACAGAACAAAAAACTTATTTATTTTTGTTCTGAACTTTAAAATAATATATTGAGAATTGTGTATCACAATTTGTTTAGTCATTCCCCCCATTCAGTGAGAATCTATTTTGCCTCCATTTTTTTGCCAGTAAGAAGAAAAACTATTCTAAATATTTCTATATATATTTGGGGTCTTTTTGGCAAAAACAATCTTGGGATGTGTGCTGAGTGGTGGAATGTCTTTTACAAAGGATGTGGATCTTTTAGTCACTACTCTGTTCTCATAATTCCAAATTTCTTGGAACAGTGGGGTTTTAACATGACAGATAAGAGGCAGGAAAAGTACATTGCAGACATTACAGAACATAAAGGTGAGGATATTCACGTGATATGAGCCTGTGAGTAGTGTACTATAAACTTTCTCTCATAGTTTAAGCTGTCTTCTAGATAATAAATTCAAAATTATTTCTTTCCTAGGAGGAATATGATGAACTTCCAAAAGATGTTGCTGCTTCCATACCACAAGTTATGGATCTAAAAGTTGAATTAAAGGCTGAAGATTTCATAGTTGATGTAAGTTGCTGGCACTATGATATCATTAACAAACATTTCTCCAAACCATGTGTAAGATTGTTCCTGTAAGCTGCTTCCAATTGTCCTCCTGTTACATTTAGTTTATGAACATTGACATTTTTACTGATTCTCACATCCCATTTTATAAAAAGGCGCAAATTTTGTTCGTCCTCAAATGAAAGGGATGTAAATTTAGCTGCCTATACCAGGCAGTGTATTTGGAGAGTCGATTGGGCTGGGTATGTTGATGTTTTGCTGTTTTAAAATTCAAGAGTTTATAATAATTCCCTTTATTTATATGGACAAATTGATGATCATGTCTAGAACAGGATTTGATAAAATGTCCTTGGACAGGAGAACAAACTCAATTATTACATTGTTCCTCAAAGGAAAATCCAGTTTGTTTTCAAACATACTTTCCAGGAAATCACGGAGTGAAGAGCAAGGACTATTTGTGTATTTTTCATCCCATAGCCAAAGGAAATGATGGAAGTTTGATGGCACTTATATTTCTACTTACTCTACCAAATGATAGGATCCACTCTGCTTGTAGGAACCTTTTGCCCAGGCTTAAAGCAAACTAAAAGGAAACAAATTCCTCGGGTTATTTTTAGCAGAATGTTTTCTTCTGCCTTGGTTAATTTTGTTGGTCTTAGTCATGATGATGGATGGTATTCCTTGGCTTGCCTCTCTAAGCTCAATAAGTGAAGTGGTATTGCTGTTCTGTAATTTTTTCTTTTATCTTCTGTTAAGGTTATCAACATGGATTATGGAATGGAAGAAAAAAATCCTATGGATCATGTTTATTTCTATTGCAAGAGTGACCGAAATAAAGCAGTCTTGATTACAAAAGATCAGGTAAGCATTCAAATTAGGTCAAAATAAATTTGCTATTGTGACATGTCATGTCTATCCACCTGTCTAACATTTTTAATGCAGTTCGAAAGAGTTGGTGTTTTGGCTGGGAGGGAGGATTGATAGAGATGTATTTTATTATGAATTATGGGGCATAATGATTAGAAAGGAAAATTATAGGGTGGGTTTGTTTTTTTTTAAATACTTTTAGTGATAGTATGTGAGGCACTAGGTGACTCAGGGAATAGAGTGCTGAGTGTGGAATTGGGAAGACCTGAGTTCAAATCCTTCAGGTGCTTACTCACTGTGTGACCCTGAGCAAGTAACTTTTGGGTCCCCTAATCCACTGCAGTAGGAAATATCACGCCTCTCCAGTGTATTGATGGTCCACAGGATCCACCACCCCTGATTAGCTGAGACAGCATCCAAGTGGGAACATGATTGGTGGGGAGATTTAGTGTCTTACCTGCTTTGTGATTCAGGAAAGAAATGATGAGTTTTTCTTTTGAAAAGGTTTCACAGCTTCTCCCTGAAAAATTTGCTGAACAGCTTATCCGAGTGTACTGTAAGAAAACAGATAAGCAAAGTTTAGCGGCTGCCAGGCAGTATTTTGTTCAGTGGTGCATGAACAAAAACTTCACCAAACCACAGGTAAGTCATTTTTATTACTCTTTTCTTAAATCATTTCCTTCTAAACATCCAGAGAAAGAAGGGGGTTTTTTCTTACCTCCTCATTTCTTTGGAACCTGACAAAATTATATTTAAAATAATTTGATTATCATTTCAAATATAAATGAATGTCTGTTTTGTTTTGTTTTTAATGTTGAGACCTAGATACTTTAGTGAGGGTTTAACAAAAGTTCAGTTAGGGATATCTCTGAAATTCTTCAGAAACTACTCTGGAATCACTCCTCTAATCCAGTTCCTGCCTCAAGGGCACTCACTATATTATGCTGGAAATATACAACATACAGCTAAAAGAGGATAATGAAAAAGGTACAAATGGAGCAGTGATGAACTATCATCATCAGTGATCCCATCTCTAAATCTCTTCACCTTTAGTCTTCCAGAATAAAAGTTGACTGTGATAGATAAGACTTTCCTTTCATTCTACCCCCATCAGTCTATGCTAATAAGAACCCAATCATCAGATCCTTATCCTCCTTAGTCACTCTGTCACATTGAGTTCCTCATTTCTTGCTATTATAAACCTTGTAATTTAAAAGACTAAAATTAGGCCCTTCTACCCAAACTATGCTCTGTCCTTTTAATAATCAAATTGATGGAGTCAGCTGACATCTCAGTCTAGATGATTCCCATATCTGCAGTTACCCTTTCTCTCTCTTTTTAGTTTTAGTCCAAAATTTGTAATTGCCCGCTGGACGTGTTCACTTGGATGTGTCTCATAGGCATCTCGAGCTCAACACGTGAAGAACAAAACTTTTGCCCTAAGTTGTCCCCTGGTTCTAATTTCCCCATTTTGGGCAATTGCATCATAATCCTTCTAGTTATATAATATTATATTAGGAGTCCCTGTGCTTGACCATTTTCACTCAGCCCACCCTGACCTTATGCCCATTTATGCACATTTTAATTCTGTTTTTATGCCCACAAGTCATGTATTCCTTACTGCCTGCTGTCTAAAATTCAGATTTCTTTGCTTATCATTCAGTACTCTCTGTACTCTAGCACTGGCCTGCTTTTTCTTTTCTCCTGTCAGTTGTCTTCCTACCACATCTTATTGAATCCCTTAAGATTTCTCTTTTTTTCCTTCTCTGCAGTCTTGCATTTGTAAGTCATGTTCTCTATTAAACTCTGGTCTTATTTGAATAGATATTCCTCTTTTTCCCCCTGAAGAATTATACTCAGTTTTGCTGGGTAGGTGACTCTTGGTTGTAATCCTAGATTCTTTATCTCCTGGAAGTGCATTATTCCTAACTGTGACTCCATGTATTTAAACCTTTGTTGGGTTTCTTTCTGACTGCTTGTAGAATTTTCCCCTAAAGTGGAACTTGGCTATAATATTGGCTCTGAAATTTGGGCTTTAACATTCCTGGAAGTTTTGCTTTTTTGGATCTCTTTGAGGAAGTGATTAGTTGATTCTTATTTTACCCTCCGATGCAAGTATATCAGGGGACTTTTGGTTGATAATTTTTTGAAAGATGATGTCTTGGGTTTTGTTTTTTAAATTATGGCTTTCGAGTAGTCCAATAATTTTTAAATTCTTTCTTCTCAGTGTGTTTTCCAATCAGTTATTTTTTTCGCTGAGTTATTTCATATTTTCTTCTGTTTTTTCATTCTTTTGATTTTGTTTTTGTTTCTTGATGTTTCATCAAGCTCTACTTGCCCATTTCTAAATTTTTTAAAATTATTAACTTCAGTGACCTTTTGATTTCCATTTTCTATTTGGCCCTATTCTGTTTCTTTGATTTTTAAAAATCCTTTTTTTTGGAACCTACCCAGGGATTGTTTTTGGACTTTTAACCAATTCACTTTTTTTTTTTTTTTTTTTTGAGTCTTTTTTGTGTAACACTTTTGACTTTGTTCTGCATTTTTTGGTTATTTTCCTAGCCTATTTCTTGAATTTTAACTTTGTGTAAAAGTTGGCTGTGCTCCCAAGGCATACAGGAGGCATTATCCCAAGCTTCAAGTTTTTCATGTTGCTGCTTTCAGAAAGAGGTAGTTTTATGCATCTGTGAGTTTTCAGTTCTTCCAAGGTGACATGCTTTAAGAAGAGTCATTGCCCTTCTGGCTTGGGCTGTGGTGTGTGAGTGACCACAAGTGTTCTTTTTTTAATTGTTAAATTTTTCTTTTCACTTGGAACTGTGACCAAGATTTCCTGTACTCCCTAAGGTTAGTGGGACTGTGGCCTAGAACCATGTGTGGCCACATAACAGCATGTCCCATACCTAGTGCCAGTGCAGAGCTCCCTGTTGTCTCGTTCTGGGCCAGCTCTAACTCCCTTACAGTCTGTGGCCTGAGAGTCTGGACGCTGCTGAAGCTGATTCAGGCACCCGCCAGCCTGGTCATGCTGCTGCCGGCTCGGGGTGTGGGCTCTGGGATGTGGACGCTGCTCCACTCCCACCTGCTGATACAGACTTTCTTCTGCGTTGCCTTGAGATGCAGAATTGTTTTACCCTGACCTTTTGTTGGTTCTGCTGCTCTAGAATTTGCTTTGAGGCATTATTTTAAAGCTGTTCAGAGGGGATTTGGGGAGAGCTCAGGCAAGTCTCTGCCTTTACTCCACTCTCTTAGAGCTGCCCCTCATTTTATTATTTTTCAAATTTTCATAAGTGTTGTGATGATTAATAGAATTTTAGTTAAAGCAAAAGAAAATAATGGAACTTAAGCTATAAATATATTAATGAAACCCAGGATTCCCCACTGTGGTTTACTCAGTGGGAAAAGTTCTCTACCCACAGACATGTGCTCGTGGCCCCTTAGGGACGACAGGAAGGTGTAAAAGGTTTGGCGCAGCCCACCCCATTTAGTAGAAATACACTGGAGAACCCTTGCTGGCAGGCCAGCAGTGTCATCCTGTTGCTGGGGGTGGGGGTCTGTAAGACCAGACAGCGAAGCTTAATTCTTTCCCTTTTGACGAGGCTCCCTGGACTCGTGCAGTCAGGGCAGAGCCCGGGGTTCTGAGCTTAGGCCGATGGGTACAAGGAAAGGGGCTAGGGGGTGGCCCAAGTCCTCGTCCGGGCTCCGCCGCCAGGTGGCTGAATTGCTGGGGGCCCGAGTCAGCCAGCTGCTTCACCTCCAGTCATTGAGGGGGAGCAGGTCCGTTTGGTTGAGCTCATTTTCTGAGTCTCATGATTGTACCTGTCCACACGTGCAGGTTAAGTGCTATGAGAGATTAAGTGCTATAACTCTTGTCATTTTTTTTTTTCTTGAAAAATAGGATGGTGATGTTGTGGCCCCAAACCTAACACCCATGAAAGCCAGTTGGAATCTCCGGTGTAGAGAGCAAAGTCCAGATCTTCATAGAGAGAGTTCCAACATCAAAACCAACCTTTTTCAGGAAAAAAAGTAATAGAATGGGAATTTCCACTTCTCTGCTTCTTGTAAAGAGATGTGCCCCAGTCCCAATGCTGCAAGAAGGTTTCATCGCACCTATCCTTTTTCTTGGCTTCTTCAAACAAAGCTGTTGTGCATATATCCTCAGTCAGAAGCTGATCAGCATGTAAATAAATCACACCAGCTTTTTCTTTCAAATAGACTTGGGGAGCTGAGAGCTGCAAACAGGGAAATCTTAACGTAATCAGTATTTATAAAAAATTCTATAGTAATTTCAAGATTTTAGGTGCAATAGTGCAAGACATTTTATATGAGGAAACAAGAAAATTTGATATCACTTAAGTATATATGCAGACTGCAGGAAAAGCATTCTTTCCAATTTGGCATGGTATCTATAACTCTTAATTCTTTATGTTTAAAAAAAAAAAAAAAAAAGCATCATCCTTTTTATACCTTCAATTCCTGTGGGAGAAAAACTGTCTTAAAAATTTATGGGAAAGGGGCAGCTCCATGGTGCAGTGGATACAGCACCAGCCCTGAAGTCAGGAGGATCTGAGTTCAAATCTAACCTCACACATTTAACACATCCTAGCTGTGTGACTCTGGGCAAGTCACTTGTTATAATGTCCTGTCGACTCTCCATTGTAATTCTTCTATGGGAGGAGGTTTCTTTTCTGTATAACTCTTTTCTCTGTGAGCAGGTTTCTTGGGAGGCTTCTGGAGCCTCCAGCCTGAGCGAAGGTACAATCTCGAATCCTCTTCTTTCTGAATCCTGGCTCTGAATCTCCTCGAGCTTCCCTGAAGTTCTCCAGGGAAGTCTTGTTCTTATCCCAGTCTAGACTCTCTCCTTCCAGACTACTTCCCAAACTCAATGTCCCTGGAGGTAGCCTTAGTGGCTCTTTATATCTTCCCAGAGAATGGGCTTGTGGGAACTCCTTACTGACCAATAAGCAAGCTCCTTTAAAGTATTCTTTAAATGTGTAGACTCCCTTAAAGATTTGAACTAATGGTATGAACTCTGAGCTAGAGAATTGTTAAGTACCAACTTAGCACTTAGTAAGAACCTAACAGCTTTTGAGACGAGGATCTGATAATACCCCTCTCCAGCCCTGGTTAAAATAGCAGAACCCTTTAGGGCCCTCTGAGGTAAGTGCATGCCTGAGTAAGGTACCAGACCTCATCCTGCTGGCTGGGAGGGCATGTTTGGAGCTGGCACTTGGGAGAAAAAGCCGTTTCTAGGGAAGATACCCCAGGCTTCGTTGTTCCAGACAAGTGTGCCAAGGCCATGTTGCTCCTCCTTCAGCTGGATGACTTCCCTTTTACTCACCAGATGTGGCTCACCCTTATTTCTGAATAAATTATGCGGAAGAAGTCCTTGTTGCAAAAACAAAGACCACCACCTTCCCCAAGCATGGTGCAGAAGTGCTACTGCCTGCACAAAATGCTGGTCGGGGAGAAGGGCCCGGCTTTGCCGACTCCCTCGGGACTTTCTCCGAGGCTGTCAGGGCCGGGCCAGTGCCGAACCTCCCTTTTCCCAAGGGACCAGAGTGGGAATGGATGAGTCAGGAACCCTTTGGCCTGGGTGTGCACCTGTGGGGTACAGGCCGTGTCCCCAAAGCAGCTGTGCTCAGGTATTCCCAGACTGTTCTTTGGAAAGTAAAGTCTTCCATGCCCTTGAAGACCAAAATCTTTGTGGAAGCCTCTACGCCCCCCGTCTGGAATCACCTTTGCCCTTTCTGATTCTTTGTGGCACATATGTCCTTCTCGTGTTCAGTGTTGAGTGTGTGCCCCCGTGTCTCAGTGTCTTCGCACCTCCTGTACCTGACATGAGGCCTGACGCAAAATAGACCCGGAGACCTGAGATCCCAGGACCTCGGCATCCACCGGCCTCTGACCTTCGAGGGGATTCTCTCCAGAAGTCCGAATGGGCGGCCGCCTTTCCCTGGTCAGGCTCCCAGCTTTAGGATCACACAGGAAGGGGATTAGGGATAGTGATAAAGTTGACATGGGGCAGCTAGCTGGCGCACTGGGCAGAGCACCAACCTGGGAGCTCGGAGGTCCTGATCCAGATGCAGCTTCAGACTGCTGTGTGACCCTGCACAGTCACTCAGCCCCTATTGCTTAAAAGGGGTGAGGGGGAGAAAATAGGGATTATCTATACATTATCTTCCCTTAGAACGAATGAATGAATGAATTGGTCAGCGAGTAAGAAAGTGCCCCTCTGTTCTCCAGTTCTTGTACACATGGAGTTCTTAGGAACTTGAACAAATCACTTTGTCCAGTGACAAGAGGAGATGAGGTTAGGGAAAGGGGTGGCAAATAATGTGATGTTTTCAGAATTATTGTGCCATACAAGTGTTTTTAAAATTATGTATCCAAGGGCAAGAATATGATAACAAAGAATCTCCAACCAAACATCCTGCTCTCCCAGGACTTCTTTCTCACTACTTGTCATTACCCATCGGATCCTGGGCCCATGGCTTACCCGAGACTTCTGTCATCGAAGAAGAGAAACCTGTTTCATCTTGGCCACAAATGTTTTATTCTCTCATCAACCCATTGGTCCTGTGAGTGCGGATGGAATTTAGCTCAGTCTGTAACTTCATTTCTATGACCCAACTTCACAGGAATAGAAGCCATGAAAGGAAAAGTATTTTAACAGAGGAGGGAAAACAGGTACTTGACCAGGAGAATTATCTTAGTTTCTCGTGCCCAGAGACTCACAGCCTCTCCTGAGCATCATCAGGAAGGAGCAAAGGAGATTTCAGATGGAACCTTCTTAGATGTTCTCCTTGGATACAGACCACAGTCTTCCTCCCCTGTCTCTTAGACAGGTAACTCCTTATGGTAACAGAAATTGTCCGGGCATGTGAAAATATTCATAACGTTGACCCCTCTTGACTCTGTTGTACTTTTGGAATAAAGAGTTTATTCTGGGTTTCAGCCTGATGTGGATTTGGGTAGTTTGTAACTATGGTAGAGCAGCCCTGGGCAGCTGGAAGATCTTAAACAAGGGAATAATACATAGTGGGTGTTCGATCTCTCCCCCACCTAAGCCACTTCTAAAATCATCTCCTGAATTTGAGCATTGCTTGGACTGCGGCAGAGAAGTGTAGCAGCCATGAAACGTCATGGTCACTGTGTCCATAGGGAAGTAAAAGAGTAAGTGGTTCTCCAGTTCCCTGGACCCTGAGTGGAGCAGTCTTTATTGGGAACTTTCTTCCTTTTGTCAGGTTATCTGGAAGTTCTGAAGAGGGCTGCCCATTTGCAACTGGAATATATTTCTAAGATGAGCTCTAGCCCCCATATTCTTTCCCTAGTTATACAAGCTTTCTGATGAGTGGGTGCAGCGGATGTTCACAAAGCTAACCGAGGAAGCCGGGCCAACAACTTAGACTGCCCCTTAAGAAGGTTATATGCTGTTACCCTAGGGAAAGAAGTAGTGAGCAACAGTGGAAAGGTCAGCCTTGACACCTGCCATGTAGTGTTCGTGTTTGCCTTCCAGTGAAAGGGGAAGGATGGAACTTAATAAACTGTTCTGCTGTTCACACCCTGTAGGAATTGTTTTATCTCCAACTCTGCTAATATTGAGCAACCCTCTGGCAACATCTATAGATCTGACCAGCCCCTCTGTCCCTTCCGAAGAGTAGGGAAGAGCACAACACCCCTGAGTCCCAGCAGGATTTATAGAAGGCCTACCTGCCACTCCCCATCACCAGCAAGTCCAGGTCTCCCTTCACAAAGAAAGAATTACTTCCGGTCCACTTAAATACCTGCAACCAGAAGAATAACTTGTTAGTGATGTGGACCCAAGCACTTAGCAATACCACTGGTGGCCACTTGATGGCAAGAGTTGGAAGGAAAGCTTCTGCTAGTCCCTGGCATTTCTCTGAATTTAGAATTCTGGCACATCATTTTCCTGTCCCGGCTAAGAAAAAGCCATGTGGAAAAAGATTGGGGTGGTGGGGAAAGCTTGAGGAGCAGGAAAGCTGACCTTCAACCCCAGGCCTCTCATTGCTGGCTGGCAAATGTTCAATTGATCATCCAAACTCCTCCGAGACTCAGTTTCCTCATCTTAAAAATGAAGATGATGATCTCGGGCCTGCCTATCTCATAGAATTTTTACCAAGATTAAAAGCAATCAAAGGTGTACATGAGGTTTTTGAGGCTTTGTTTTTTTTTTTAAAGGGCCAAATTGGAAGGATAGCTAGGTGGCATGTTGATGGAGCACTAGCCCTGGAGGCAAGAGCCTCCCTGAGTTCAAATCTGGCCTCAGACACTAGAATTGGGGCAAAATACTTAAACCCCATTTGCCTCAGTTTCCTCATCTGTAAAATGAGCTGGAAAAGGAAATGGCCAACCATTCCAGTATCTTTGCCAAGAAAACACAAAAGGAGTCAGGAACTGCTGAACACAGCAGAAAAAAAACAATAGCTAGTTTTACTGGAACATAGAGTTTGTGATAGGGTGTGGCTTGAAATGAGCTAGAAAGCTAAGTAGGAACCAAGTTGTGAAAAACCTAAATGACAAGCTAAGAAAATTGTTTCATCCTAAATGCAACGGGGAACCACTCTGGTGGTATTTTTTAAGCAAACAGTGTCCTTATCATTAGACCTTAGCAAGGTCTTTTTGACAATAATAATAAGCAGAGCTTATAAGGCATTTTAAGGTCTGCAGAGTTTTATCCTTACAACAATCTTGGGAGGAAATATCTCCATTGTACAGATGAAGAAACTGAGGCAGCCAAAAATCAATTAACATGTTCAGGAATACAGCTGGTGTGAGAAGTAGGATTTGAACTCGGGTCTTCCACTGGATATATTTCACTGCCTAAATTCTGATAGATTTGTGATGGAAAGTGCCATTTACCAAAAGGTGGAATGTGGATCAAACCACAGCATTTTCACTTCCTGTGGTTGTTTGTTTGGATTTTTTTTCTTTCTCATTTTTTTTTCCTTTTTGATCTGATTTTTCTTGCATGGCATGATGAATATGGAAATGTATTTATAAGAATTGCTTGCTGTGTTGGGGAGGGGAGAGGCAAGAAAGAAGGAGAAAAATTTGGAATGCAAAATTTTACAAAGGTAAATGTTGAAAACTATCTTTGCATTTATTTGAAAGAATAAATATTTTATTTATTTTTAATCAATAAATTTAAAATAAAATTATATTTTAAATATAAAATATTTTAAAATTTTAAAAAATTCCACAAATGTTCAACTTGAATTTTGTTTTTAGCAGCCCCATTCATTGTCTTTAAAGCAATAGAATTGGATTCCTCTGAAGTGCTTTTCACTTCTAAATCTGATCCCATTACTTGATCCAGAGATGAGGAAGCTATATGGCTTAGTGGTAGAAGAAGAGGCATATAGGTTACTGCAATAATCTTGTTTTTATGGCAGTGAGAATTTTTACTAAGGTAGATCTATTTCAGAGGTTCATTTCTTTTTTTTTTTATTAATTTTATAATTATAATTTTTTTTTTACAGTACATATGCATGGGTAATTATTATTTTTTTTTTTTTTTACAAAATTATCCCTTGTACTCACTTCTGTTCAGAATTTTCCCCTCCTTCCCTCAACTCCCTCCCCTAGATGGCAGGCATTCTCATACATAAATAGGTTATAGTATATCCTAGATACAATATACATGTGCAGAACCAAATATTTTATTGTTGTTATTGCAAAAGAAGAATTGAATTCAGAAGATAAAAGTAACCTGGGAAGAAAGGCAATAGTGCAAACAGTTTACACTCATTTCCCAATGTTCCTTTTCTGGGTGTAGCTGATTCTGTCTATCATTGATCTTGGAATTGGATTAGCTCCTCTCTATGTTGAAGATATCCACTTCCATCAGAATACATCCTCATACAGTATCATTGTTGAAGTGTATAATGATCCCCTAGTTCTGCTCGTTTCACTCAGTATCAGTTGATGTAAGTCTCTCCAAGCCTCTCTGTATTCATTCTGCTGGTCAGTTCTTACAGGACAATAATATTCCATAACATTCATATACCATAATTTACCCAACCATTCTCCAATTGATGGACATCCATTCATTTTCCAGTTTCTAGCCACTACGAAAAGGGCTGCCACAAACATTTTGGCACATACAGGTCCCTTTCCCTTCTTTAGTATTTCCTTGGGATATAAGCCCAGTAGTAGTATGGCTGGATCAAAGGGTATGCCCAGTTTGATAACTTTTGGGGCATAATTCCAGATTGCTCTCCAGAATGGTTGGATTCTTTCACAACTCCACCAACAATGCATCAGTGTCCCAGTTTTTCCACATCCCCTCCAACATTCATCATTATTTGTTCCTGTCATCTTAGCCAATCTGACAGGTGTGTAGTTGTGTCTCAGAGTTGTCTTAATTTGCATTTCTCTGATCAATAGTGATTTGGAACACTTTCATATGAGTGGAAATAGTTTCAATTTCATCATCTGAAAATTGTCTGTTCATATCCTTTGACCATTTATCAATTGGAGAATGGTTTGATTTCTTATAAATTAGGGTCAGTTCTCTATATATTTTGGAGATGAGGCCTTTATCAGAACCTTTAACTGTAAAAATATTTTCCCAATTTGTTACTTCCCTTCTAATCTTGTTTGCATTAGTTTTGTTTGTATAAAAGCCTTTTAATTTAATGTAATCAAATTTTTCTATTTTGTGATCAATAATGATCTCTAGTTCTCCTTTGGTCACAAATTCCTTCTTCCTCCACAAGTCTGAGAGGTAAATTATCCTATGTTCCTCTAATTTATTTATGACCTCATTCTTTATGCCATGGACCCATTTTGATCTTATCTTAGTATGTGGTGTTAAGTGTGGGTCCATATCTAATTTCTGCCATACTAATTTTCAGTTTTCCCAACAGTTTTTGAAAAATAGTGAATTCTTATCCCAAAAGTTGGGATCTTTGGGATTGTCAAACACTAGATTGCTATAGTTGTATACTATCTTGTCCTGTGAACCTAACCTATTCCACTGATCAACTAGTCTATTTCTTAGCCAATACCAAATGGTTTTGGTGACTGCTGCTTTATAATATAGTTCTAGATTAGGTACAGCTAGGCCACCTTCATTTGATTTTTTTTTTTTATTAATTCCCTTGAAATTCTCTGTTAGATTCTTATTGTGCAACAAGAAATTCGGTTTTACACACATATATTGTATTTAGGATATACTGTAACACATTTAACATGTATGGGATTGCCTGTCATCTAGGGGAGGAGGTAGAGGAAGGGAGGAGAAAATTCGGAAAAGAAGTGAGTACAAGAGATAATGTTCTAAAAAAAAAATTACCCATGCATATGTACTATCAAAAAAATTATAATTATAAAATTAAAGAAATTCTCTGTTAGGGTTCTACTCTCCTAACTAATGCTAATCTGTCCTTATTCTTAGGCCTATCAGCGAAAAACTGGCAAATACAATATCAATCTCACCTCTGTTTTGAGGTCCTCAGAATCCTCTGGCTACTATCTCATATGGAAGTAGTTTACACGCACAACATAGCACTCGAGAGTTCAGATGAAGAAGCTTAGACTTTATTCACATAAATCACATCTACTCTGTGACCTCTTGTACCTACCTTGGTAGTGCCCTCCCAATCCAGTCTCCAAGTGGTAAAAGAGAAGAGAGAAAAGAGAGAGAGAGCTCTTCCTGTTCAGAGCTTAAATAGGGTCAATGAGGTCACTAATACAATCCAATCAATGATGAAGGTTACATCCCAAATTTGACCAAGACTTCAGAGGGAGATCTGGGTTCCCACCATGGGTGGAGGTCCCACCCACAAAGGAAGTCCCTAAGTACTCAAACTCTTAAGCACATCCAGGGATCCTAAAGACCACTGGTCCATTTACATCTCAATTGCTCTTGCCTGACCTTCCTAGGACTCTTACAAATCCCCTTTCTTTCAAAGCGGGGACCGCTCATCTCATGTTAAGCTACTCAGCATCAACTATAATTTGCTTGATCAATGAGATCATGCTCAAGGAGTCAGGAAGTACCACCACTAACCTACTCAACAAAGTCATGTCCAAGGAGAGAAGATACCAAGGAGGCAGGATGTCAATGAGATAAGATGTCACCAGGATAGGATGTTACAATTATGCACAATTCTCACAATTCTAGTACAACTTTCAATTCTAGTTCATAATTCTAGTTTGTCACAATTCTGGTGCACTTACATACATGACACTTGTCACAATTCTAGATCAATTCTAGTTTCTCACAATTCTCTGTTGCACTTTTCATAATTCTATAGCAATTCTTGTTTCACAGGTGCACATAAGCAAAGTCATGTCCAGTAACATTGTCTCAATAACAATGGCAGGTGGGTGTGTTGGTTTTTCACCCACTAAGTTAAAAGCATAGTCCTTCAATAGAAAGCATAGGGCAAAGCCTCTCCCCAGGTCACCATATGGCAAGTAGCCATGGGAGAAGCAAGCAAGCCCATTGTCCATTTACAGTCTTTATATTGCATATCACCCAAGACAGTCCATTTCAGCTGCTACACTGGAACTGTGTCTGCTGTCTCTGGTGTCACGGTCAGGAGGGACATTGCTGCCATCAGCGTCTGGAGGGCTGCTGACATTTGGCTGGTCCCTCTGGGCTGTTGTCTGGTCCTTCTCTTGAATCCCCAAGTCATTGATGTTTCTGGTAGGAATCCACTCCTCTGATGTTGAATCTACACCTAGAATGAAAGGAATGTACCCAGGCCCCCAAACTCTGGTCCAACTTGGGCCTTTCCAAATGCCATCTAGGTCTTTCCACATCACTGTGCAAACAAAGTTCTTGTCAAAAAGACAAACAAAAGTCAGACAAAAGTCAATCAGTCTGTCACTTAGCTGTACTTTCTGTGTATGCCAGAAGTGCATTGCTAAGGTAAAATGCAAAGAATTAAAAATATAAAATCGAAATAATTTTAAAATGTAAAACTAAAATAACTTAAAAATATAAAATCAAAATAACTTAGTAATGTAAAATCAAAATACTTTTAAGATGTAAAATCAAAATAATTTAAGAATGTAAAATCAAGATTTAAAAATTGCAAGCAATCACATATATGGATTGCCACATCTTGTGCAGATCCCAAAATTCCCTTCTCTTGTTTAAAAGAGAACATCTTGGGGATATAGTCTGTCCAGTAATGACTTTGCTAGTAGGGTTATAAGAAATGCCAATGGAATGGGGAAAGTCAAATTCAATGCAAAAACATCTAAAAGCAAAATATTTATAAGCCAATCCATAACCTGTCTTAAATGCATGTGAGATTCCTATAATGGAAAAATGGTTGATCACATGCCTAGATGCTTCTCCAGATTGGAGTGAAGCCACAATGTCCATTGGTCTTAAAACATTAAATTCCAACCATAAGGGTTTTGTCCTATAGGGAGCATAGGAGAGTAAAAAGAAAGATGAGCTATATAGCCTTTTGTCATGCTCCTAGCTTCTTCTTTAGTTATCACAATTTGCAAATATAAGACTCTAGCAACCTGATTATAAAAGATATGATTTGAAGGTCCACTCTGAAAATGGACATGTAGGGTATAATCTTTATCTGAGCGCTTTCTCCAGTTCTTCAAAGAGCTGACAATATATTTTTAAGATTACAAATTTTATTTAAGCTGTGGCGATTCTTTGTACCACATCTATCGAATAAGCCGAATCAAAATTTATTCTTACATACCCACATGCAAGGTTTAGAGCTGTAGCCAATACATTTTTACACTCTGGGATGGTTTCACAATACACATCAATTTGGGCATTGATATGAGAGATATTACGAGGTCTTGTCCCAGATAATTTTACTACTTTCTCAATGGCTTTTATTAAAATTTTAACCACAAGCGGGTAAAATTTAAATTTTTTATCTGATTGTGCTGGGAATTCACCCACTTTATACTGTCTCCTTGATGAAGGATTTCTATGGGTGCCCTTTTTGTAACCAAATTTGATATTTCCAAAACTTTTTTAGTTATTTTTTCAGCCATATTAAATAAAGCCAATTCAATCTCTCTTAGAGCCTCTAGAGCTTCTTTTTAAAGATGGTATTGTAAATCTAAAATACTGTTTCCTCTTAAAAGTAGTACCACCTTAACTCTTGGAGATATTTTTCTCACAGGAATAAGATCATCTGCCTTTGATTCAAAGTAGCACTGTTCTTTATGCCATGTGGGGAGGCCGTCCATTCAAATGAATTAATGTTGGGCACTGAAAAGATAAATTGCTTCATATCCTTATCTAGAGAAATAAAATTCTTAATCCTAAAAGACCATTCCTCAGCAATTGAGGAGATGGAAGCCCAAGCTGAAGAGCTTCTACTGTCTCCACGTGTCCATTTACTTCTCTCAGATCAATAAACATTCTCCATTCCCCAAATTTCCTTTTTATAACAAATTCAGGGCAATTCCAAGGACTTAGAGAAGCTTGTAAATGTGCTTGGTTGAGTCTTTTCTGTCCTGCACCTAATGAAATTAATTTTTTTCATTTTTTAAGAAGTCTCTTCCCCACTGATTAATGGGGGACCTTTCCACTGTAAAATAAATGTTTTACTGTTTTAAATTTAAATTTCCATTTCCAAGAGGTAGCACTAATTTTAACTACTACAGATCCTTTTATGCCTGACACATAGGTATTTGCTGTGATTTTTAACCAATTACCAGTCCAGCTGGCACATCTAATAGCTATATTACTTACATCTGTGTCTACCAACCTTTTCAATGGTCTGCCACTCATACAGATAATGAGAAAAGGACACTTGGCTATGAAAGCTTCAGTCCATGATATCCCTGAATTCTTTTGCCTAAAATCAAAGTTTGAGTTACTGAATTGTACTTCAGGAGTGTGAATCAATACATCTGATGTTACTTCTCCTCCTGGGTCATAGATCACACACTGTCTATCTACTCTAGTGATTAAAACAGCAGTTTTCCAAACCATTCTAAAAATAAACACTGTTTTATAAATCCTCATAGGAGGTTGAACAATTAAGCCTACCTGTGGAAGTGGAAAATCCAGGAGGTAAGAAAAGGGTAGTTCCAACTCTCCAAGAACTATCCTAGCAGTTTTATAAGTATAAAACTCCATTCTAACTGCAATGTCTGCTTGGAAACTATCTGAGCTATGTTTTTTTAAATTTTCTGAATATTGTAGTCATTACTGTACTCAGGACGCCACAAGTCTTTTTTGGCTCAGTCCATAACGCCTACTTCATTAACTGTTGCTATTTGAATTTTAATCAGTCATTCAGGAGCCCAATCAATTTTTCCTGAGTCAATCATTCTTAAGAATGGCTTGTTTTCTGTATAATTAGTACACATGGGTTTTTCTTGCCCAATCATCTTAGTAAAAGTCACCTCACCAAAAGAATGTAATGGGAGTGCTTTAGGGATTAGATGATCTCCCTTTAAGTTCACAGGTTCCATATATTTTAATATCTTAGTATATATAATCATAGGTGCATAGTCTGAAAGTCCGATTCTATCTCCTGCCTCAGGTTGTACCTCAACATGAGCTAATGTTAAAACCCTCAACTGCATTCACCAAATACTGTAAATATTTCTCATCAAAGCTTGATCTTAATCTATTTAGTATGTGTTAGGGGTCCTCAAGGGGACTGAAGGTTTCTCTGAACCGCAGTCTTACTTTTCTTCCTGGTCCTACAAAATTCTACCACATGGCCTATCTTGCACCAAGCAAGGTCAAAGAATTTTCTGTCCCCTTTTGGCCATTTTTGGCATTGGGCTTGGAAATGTCCCTTTCTGCCACATTTATTACATTTCTTTCTTTCTATCTTCTCAAAATCCAAAAGCATTATATCTTCCCCTTCAGCAGCTGCCTTCATTAACCCTTCCTATAAAGCTGTGAGGGGGTAGCTTTTTCTGTGCTCAATGGGAAAAACAGCTGGTCTTTCCAAAGCAATCTCCTGACTCTTCTCTGGCTCAATGTGTAGTCAGGGCTCTGGCTTTCTTTTTCTTTGTAATTTTACCCTTTCTCTGTCTTCTACCTTAGTTTTCTTCCTGAGCTATTGCTTTTACTGGTCTAATTGCTGTAACAAGGCCTTTGCTTTATCTCCTCCTTCTGATTGAAGGCCCAATTCCTTCATCTTTTGTTCTATTTGCTTAATCCCTTCACCCATTCTCACTATTTGAGCTGTACTTAAGGGATGGGGGAGGTGGTTTTCTTTATTACCTCAATCACCTGGAGGCACATATCCTGATAAACCTTCTAGTAAAGGATAAATACTTGTTGGCACTGGGGAGCACTCCTCAGCTTTTCTTTTTCTTGGGGTGTGTTTTCTGTTAAAGAATCACCTGTTCTGGTTTGTAATGCATTAGTTTCCTCTTCTTTTACAACTCTACTCTCGGGTCTGGTCACAAATTGACCCATAGTGTATCTCTACCTTCTCTTCCAGATGAGGAACTGTTATGCCTTTTTGGATATTAATTTTAATAACTAATAATCAATATTCAAAGCTTAGCATTATAAATATTGTGCCCCACGTTGGGCACCATATGTTAGGGTTCTACTCTCCTAACTAATGCTAATCTGTCCTTATTCTTAGGCCTATCAGAGAAAAACTGCAAATATAATATCAATCTCACCTCTGTTTTGAGGTCCTCAGAATCCTCTGGCTACTATCTCATATGGAAATAGTTTATGCACACAACATAGCACCTGAAAGTTCAGATGAATAAGCTTAGACTTTATTCACATAAATCACATCTACTCTATGACCTCCTGCACTTACCTTGGTAGTACCCTCCCAATCCAGTCTCCAAGTGATAAAAAAGAGAGAGAAAAGAGAGAGAGCTCTTCCTGTCCAGAGCTTAAAGAGGGTCAATGAGTTCACCGACACAAGCCAATCAATGATGAAGGTTACATCCCGAACTTGACCAAGACTTCAGAGAGAGATCTAGGTTCCCACCATGGGTGGAGGTCCCACCCACAAAGGAAGTCCCTAAGTACTCAACTCTTAAGCACATCCAAGGGATCCTAAAGACCATTGGTCCACTTACATCTCAATTGCACTTGCCTGACCTTCCTAGGACCTTACAATTCTCGACCTTTTGTTCTTCCATATAAATTTTGTTGTTATTTTTTCTAGGTCATTAAAATAGTTTCTTGGGAGTCTGATGTACTAAATAAATAGATTAGTTTAGGAAGTATTGTCATCTTTATTATATTCGCTTGGCCTATCCAAGAGCACTTAATGTCTTTCCAATTATTTAAATCTGACTTTATTTTTGTGGCAAGTGTTTTGTAATTTTGCTCATATGATTCCTGACTTTTCTTTGGTAGATAGATTCCTAAACATTTTATACTCTCGACAGTTGTTTTGAATGGAATTTCTCTTTGTATCTCTTGCCATTGGATTTTGTTGGTGATGTATAAAAATGCTGAGGATTTATGTGGATTTATTTTGTATCCAGCAAATTTGCTAAAGTTGTAAATTATTTTTAATAACTTTTTATTAGAATCTCTGGGGTTCTCTAAGTATACCATCATCTCATCTGCAAAGAGTGATGGTTTGATTTCCTCATTACCTACTCTAATTCCTTTAATCTCTTTCTGGACTCATTGCTGAGGCTAACATTTCTGATACAATATTAAATAGTAATGGTGATAGTGGGTAACCTTGTTTCACTCCTGATCTTACTGGGAAAGGTTCCAGTTTATCGCCATTACATATGATGTTTACTGACGGTTTTAAATATATGGTCCTGACTATTTTAAGGAATAGTCCATTTATTCCTATACTCTCAAGTGTTTTTAGGAATGGATGTTCGAGTTTATCAAATGCTTTTTCTGCATCTATTGAGATGATCATATGGTTTTTGTTAATTTGATTATTAATATGGTCAATTATACTAATAGTTTTCCTAATATTAAACCAGCCCTGCATTGCTGGTATATATACTACTTGATCATGGTGTATTATCCTGGAGATGATTTTCTGTAGTCTTTATGCTAATATCTTATTTAAGATTTTAGCATCAATATTCATTAAGGAGATTGGTCTATAGTTTTCTTTCTCAGTTTTCAACCTTCCTGGTTTAGGTATCAGTACCATGTCTGTGTCATAAAAAAAGTTTGGTAAGACTCCTTCATTCCCTATTTTTTCAAATAGTTGATATAACATTGGGACTAATTGTTCTTTAAATGTTTGGTAGAATTCACATGTAAATCCATCTGGTCCTGGGTATTTTTTCTTAGTGAGTTGATTAATTGCTTGTTCTATTTCTTTTTCTGAAATGGGACTATTTAAGCAATTTATTTCCTCCTCTGTTAATCTGGGAAGCCTATGTTTTTGGAGGTAGTCATCCATTTCACTTAAGTCATCAAATTTATTGGCATAAAGTTGGGCAAAGTAAATCCTTATTATTGCTCTGATTTCCTCTTCATTTGTGGAAAGTTCCCCCTTTTCCTTTTTAAGACTAACAATTTGATTTTCCTCTCTCCTTTTTCTGATCAGATTTACCAAAGGTTTATCTATTTTATTGGTTTTTTCATAAAACCAACTCTTAGTTTTATTAATTCATTAGTTTTTTGGGGTTTTTTTTTGCTTTCAATATTATTAATTTCTCCTTTTAATTTTAGAATTTCAAGTTTAGTATTTGGTTGGGGGGGGCTTTAATTTGGTCTTTTTCTAGCTTTTTAAGTTGCAAGCCCAATTCATTGATCTTCTCTTTCTCTATTTTATTCAAATAAGCCTCTAAAGATATAAAATTTCCTCTTATTACCGCTTTAACTGCATCCCACAAATTTTGGTATGATGTCTCATTGTTGTCATTATCTTGAGTGAAATTATTAATTATTTCTATAATTTACTGTTTCACCCAATCATTCTTTAAGATGAGATTATTTAATTTCCAATTACTCCTTTAATGTGGATGCAGCCAGATCTTGAGTGACCCTTATTGTGGCAATTCGGTATTTGAATTGTTTTTTTCTGGCTGCTTGCAATATTTTTTTCTTAGTCTGATAGTTCTGAAGTTTGGCCACAATATTCTGTGGAGTTTTTTTTGTTTTGTTTTGTTTTGTTTTTAGGGTCTTTTTCAGAAGGTGTTCAATGAATTCTTTCAATGCCTATTTTACCTTCTGGTTCTATTACTTCTGGGCAGTTCTCTTTGATGATTTCCTGTAAAATAGAACATATGCTCTTTTTTTTTTATCATAATTTTTGGGAAGTCCAATGATCCTCAGATTATCTCTCCTAGATCTATATTTCCAGGTCTGTTGATTTTCCAAGTAACTATTTGACGTTTTTCTCCAGTTTTTCATTTTTTTTAGTTTTGCTTGACTGATTCTTGGTGTCTCAATGAATCATTCATTTCTATTTGTTCAGTCCTGATTTTTAATGAGTTATTTTCTTCATTTTTTTTACTTCTTTTTGTATATGTCTAATTGAGTTTTTAAATGAGTTATTTTGCTCTATGGAATTTTTCCCCCATTTCACTAATTTTCTTTTTCTTTCTTTCTTTTTTTTTTTTTTTTAGCGAGTTATTTTCTTTTTCCAATTGACAAATCCTACTTTCTTGGGAATTCTTTATCTTTTCCAATTCACAGATCCTACTTTCCTGTGATTTTTTAACCTTTTCCAATTATTTTATTATTGTATTATGTATTATCTGGAGACTGTTTGCTATTAGTCTCCTTGGGGTTGCAAACTTGCTCTCAGAAGCTATCGATCTTTCTCTTCATTTTTTTTACTCATTTTTAAAAACCTATGGGGTCTGCCTTCATTGTAAGGAGGTTACCAGCTTCTGCTTCAGAACAAGGATAGGTATGGGTGGCAGCTGAGTTGTGAATGAGCTGCAAAGGTACGAGGGTACTCTGGGAGAGAGTTTCCCCCACACACTGGAAATGATTCAGAGCTGGTTAGCAATGGCCAAGCTGCAGAAGAGCCCAGTGAAGAACCCCTGCTGTGTGGCCTAGTGACTGCCCTGAGGCTAGAGGCTGAACAATGAAAGTGTCACAACCCCAGGCCCATGGAGCTGTGGATATTAGCAGCTGACCCATGAAGAGCCCCGGCACACAAACTCTCTGCCCTGGGAAGCACAATCCCTGTTGTGGAAGTTCCATTGCCTCAGGGCAAACCAGGCACTGTGCAGATTAGAGGCTTCTCCAGGGTGTGTCCCCCTGTCTTGCAGATTCTTAATTGCCCAAGGAAAAGCCCCAGACAGCAGAATGCAGCTGCACAGCTGTGCTGCAATCTGTGCTGAGTCACTTCTGATTTGGGGTAGCTATAGGCAGTTACTGGCGGTTTTTTAAAGTGGCTTGATTTCTCTTCAGATCTGCTGTTTTGCAAGCAGAGTAGAGCAATCAGCCTATGCCAGAGTCATCTGTCTCTGTAGCTTTTCTAACTCCAGAGGCCTCCCCAGCCCGATCTGCACAATATGCTAGCCTTTAGTCTATCACTGTCTATATTGGTCTTTTTCCCCTCAGGACAGACCTTTTCTGATGAAATTCCAGATTTTCTTTGGCTTGTAAATTGTTGTGCTTCTAATCTTCATGGGTTGTATCAGTTAAGTGCTGTTTTTGAGGCTGAATTAAATAGTTGGTAGTGAGGGTAAGAGAGAGCTTAGAAATTTGAATGTGGCTTCTCCACCATCTTGGCTCCACCTCCTACAAATCCAAAGGCTCATTTCTTGATAACTGAGTCACCCACCTGCTCAGTAAATTTTTTGCTTTAGCTGGGAGTGTTGGGAGTGGGGTAGAGTTATGGATTAGCACATGAGATAGACATATTAAATGACTTACTAAGATTCCCATAAGTATGGAGTTAATGTCAAAGCCAAGATTAAATAAAACCTATATAACAAACCACTTCTCAGGACTGCTAGGTTCAAGTACCTTTGCTCAGTCATTTTTCAGTTATGTCTGAGTCTTTGTGACTCCGTTTGGGGTTTTCTTGTCAGAGATACTGCAGTGATTTGCCATTTCCTTCTCATTTTACAGACAGAAAACTGAGGCAGACAGAGTGAAGTGACTTGTCCAGGGTCACACAGCTGGCAAGTGTCTGAGGCTGGATTTGAACTCAGGAAGAGGAGTTTTCCTGCCTCCAGGCCCGGCACTCTGTGCACTATGGCAGCACCTAGCAGGCCCCTGTTCAAATATCTTATCAGACTTCTCCTGCCTCGCCCTGAAGAACAGAACTAAGACCACAGCAGAAAAGTTACAGAGAGGGACAGTGGGGTTCAATAAAGGGCTAACTTTGGGGCAAAGTGGATGGAGCCTGGCTCTGGAGTTGAAGACCTGAATTCACATCCAGCCTCACAATATTACTAGCTGGGTGACACTGGGCAAGACTTTAAAAACCTTGATTGCCTTTAAAAAAAGTTAATTCCCCACATGTTAAAGCTACCCAATGATAAAATAGGCTGCTTTTCCGGGTATGGCCACTGGATGCCACCACAAGATGCTCTGCCCTGTTTCTAGTTCCCTGTATTCAGCCCCAGCAGTTCCTGGCTCAGATGGACCCTAAGGCCCTTTTAGTGTCCACTCTTCTCTTCCTCCTCGTTGGCAAAGTTGTGTCCATGGGGACAGAATGGTGTGCTCCCAGAGGCCTCAGGGCAGACCCCCAGACCTGGGGACCGTACCTTCAGATGTGGGGAGAAGGAGAACAGGAAGGTTTCTCCAGTGCCATAAAAACAGCTGCTGACCCAGATGGCTGTAGAAGAGAAGGCACCAAATATCTGGAACAGGAAGCAGAAACATGGCAGGCATCTGCCCAGGCCTTGCAGGGAGGGGAAGGAGTGTCCTTAGGGAATCTTTGGCCAAGGAACGTCCCATCCCTGCCCCCACCCAAGCCTGGTTCTTAGTGAAGGACTGTGTCTGCTCGGATCTATAACTAGTGCCCATCCCTCCACACACAGAGCATCCCTCAGCCTATTCCTGCCTGGTATGCTCTTCCCCTTCTCTCATTAAAACTGTTCCTATTGTGGCTCTTTTCAACAGGGAGGGGACTCAGGCCAGTCCCAGTGGTCTTGTGAGGAAGAGAGCCATCTGCCCCCAAGAGCGGCCTGTTGGGACTGAGGGTGGATCACAACACAGCGTTTTCACCTTTCTATTGTTGTTTGCTTGTTTTTTGTTTTCTTTCTCATTTTTCCCTTTTTAGTCTGATTTTTCTAGTGCAGCATGATCAGTGTGGAAATATGTATGGAAGAATTGCACATGTTTAATATATTGGATTATTTGCCATCTAGAGGAGGGGAGAGGGGAAAGGGAAGGAAAAAAGATTGGGACACAAAGTTATGCCAAGATGAATGTTGAAAATTGGCCCTGAAGAATTATCCATGCATATGTTTTGAAAATTAAAATAAAATAAATTCAATTAAAAAAAAGAAAATTATGCAATTTTTGAAGATAAAAAGCTTTAATTAAAAAAAATTGCTCCCTTCCTTCAAGATCTAGGATGTATAATCTCCCCTCTAGGAATCGTTCCAACTGCTCCAGCTCATGCTGAACATTTTCGACGGTTGGAGTTTGAAACATGCAGTTTAGTTCCAAATTACATACTATCTTGTCATTTTCTCTAATTGTTTCCTGTGGACAAGTTCTGCTTCCCCACTAGACATACTATGAGCTCTTCAAAGACAAAGATTGTGTAAGGGTTAAAAAGCCTCTAGAAGCAAGGAATGCAGTTCAAGGTATGTGGGAGGACCTGAGGGATGAGAGGTTCAGAGGTGCAGGGAGACCTACATGGAGGTGCGGCATAGCCCCAAGAGACGGTGTCTGATTCATGCCTCCCTCCTTAGTGCTCTCACAGCCTAACATGCCTCCCTCCTTCTTCTCAGGCCAATCCTATTATGCCAGGTTCCTAGAGGACTTCCCCCTTCCCCCATATCATCAGTGGGGTATGTGCTATCTCAAAATAAAGTTCTCTTTCACTTCACCCCTACCTAATGGTGGTCTGCCTCTATGGGATCTGGGTTGGTGCCCGAAGACAGGTAAGTGTGGCCTAGCCGTGCCGTCGATGGACGGGCATTAAGAATAGCTCTAAGAGGAGCTACCAGGTTAGAGTAGTCCTTAGGGGTGTAACAAGTGGCTCCCGAACAGGGGCAATTTTGGCTAGGACCTCACCTTGTAGCAGGTGGGAAGAGAGACAGAACTCTGCTCTAAAGTGAGTAGAAAGTTAGGAAATGGGACAGATTATTATGAAGATCCCAGAAGGTACCAGGGAAAGAAGCTTCTAGAATAATAAAGGAAGTAGAATTAGAAATGGATTTTTAAAAGTGGGAGGTAGTAGGTAGTCAGATGGCTTCCTATGAGAAGGAAACTCAGGGAGCCATCCCAGAATGGCATCAAGTGATTGGGGGCACTTTAAGAGGTGCAAGCCGCAATCCATTAAAAGTAAATAATGAAGTGCAAATGGAGAGTCATAAAACAAATGAGGGTCATAAACCGGCACTCACTGGGACCAGCCTTGCCCATAAAATGGAGCTGGAGGAAGTTAACTATGAAAAAGAATCAGGAAATAAACAGGAAGATGAAGGAGGTGGATGTGACTTGAAAGAAGGAAGAGGTAGTAAGGAAGAAGCAGGAAGTGGATATAATGGAACAGGAGGGGGCAGGGATAAGATGAGTAATGAGAAAATAAACAGAGAGACATTTGACCTTGAAGTAAAGGAGAGTGATAAGACGAGGGAGGAGAAAGGGAACAGAGGGAAGGTTGCTTCTGTCTCCAAGACATGGCCTTTCCCCTCATCCCCCGCCCTTCCTGAGGAGATAGGTCTTCCATCTGCTCCCTCTGCACCTGCTTGTGAAGGCTTTGCAGATTCCCAGACAAGTTCAGGACAAATAATACAGAAAGCTGGAAAATATAAAAGAAATGAGGATCAAATGCAATATGATGCAGCAGCATATGCAGCTGTGTCTCAATGTGCCCAAAAAGCATTTAGCAAAATTCAAGCTTCTGGAAAGCAGAAGCCCTCAATGACTAGGATTAAACAGGGCCCAGATGAAACTTTTCCTGATTTTGTGGCCCATGTACAAGTGGCTGTTGAGAGGTCTGTGGGCAGAGGAGAAGCCTCCAGCCTTCTTATGCAGAAATTGGCAATGAAGAATGCTAATACTAACTGCCAGAGGGCCATGCCTACTATAGATGGGGAGGCTGGCCTGGAAGAGATGATAAAGAGATGTGAGAATGTTGGCTCCAGTGCCTTTCAAATGGATGCTCTCACAGCTGCTATATCTAAAGAGATTGCAGCAGAAGACCTGCCCTGGCAAACAGGGCATATCCAACCCCTGGTGGTTGCAAGTTTCAGATACAATCTATGTAACAGGGACATATTGAAGGCATACAACCTCCACAGGATTTTTAATCGGGGTCATTGAGTGTTTGGTGGTGTTTCATATCATGCCCACAACATTAACATGGAAATCTAACACCCTGGTTTGGGTACCTCAATGGCTTTTCTCAGCTTATAAAACCCGAATCTTATGTGAAATTGTAAAACAACAGTTGGAGGCTGGACATATAGGATCAATGTCCAGCCTATGGAATAGCCTGGTATTTATTAAAAAGAGACAATTCATAATGCTAGTGGACCTTAGGGCTGTTAATGCTACTATTGAACCTAAGGGAGCCCTACAGACCGGCATGCCATCTCCTAATCTAGTACCCACTGGCTGGCTACTTACAGTAATAGACATACAAGATAGTTTCTTCTCCATCCCTCTGAACCCAGAGGATAAGAAAAGATTTGCTTTTACCATTGCCTCCATAAACAATGTAGGACCCGATTTGCACTACCAATGGAAAGTTCTCCCCCAAGGGATTTGTTGTAGCCTCACTTTGTGTCAGGTGTACATAATGCAAGTGCTAGAGCCAATTTGGAAGGCGTGGCTTCATGCCATGATATTGCCTTATATGGATGATATACTGTTATCAATGAGTAGAGAGAAAGATCTGTCTGCCCTGCTTTAAAGAGACCATGAGCATTCTTGTTCCACACGGACTGGTGGTAGCCCCAGGAAAGATCCCACATAAGTATCCCATCATTTTCCTGGGACTCCACATGGGGACTTCTGCAATTACTAATCAGATACCTAACTTACAATTAGACAAGGTGAATACTCTGAACCTATTTCAGAAACTAGTTGGACAAATTCAATGGTTAAGGGCTCATGTCCTTATTCCTATTTCTTTGATGCAGCCTTTATATGACATCTTAAAAGGGTGTAAAAGATACTCAGAGCCCCTGAATATCAGATAGCTTATATGCTGTCCAAGTGCTCAGAGGCATTGAAAATACAGTCCTACAGCCTCAAAATCCTTCAATTGCTGACCTTCTTGATGAATTGCTGCTGATTTTACAGACTAGGAAAAATCCCATTTACATCCTGCATGTATATTCTCACCAATGCTGTGCAGGAGACATATTTGTTGGCAATGAGGTGGTGGACCGTGCTTTATAATGCTCCCTTCTCATGGTCACCACACCTCCTGAATGTGCCCATGATTTTCTCCACTTACCCGCTAATTCTCTACAAAGCCTCTATGGCCTCACCTGGGAACAAGCCCAACAGATGGGGAAGCAGCGTGCTCAGTTTCTCCCTCCTCCACCTAATAGAGGAGTTAATCCCAGGAGTTTATTCCCCAATGATTTGTGGCAAATGGGTGTGACACATGTGGATTGTGTGGCCATCCACGTCTGTATTGACACTTATTATAAATTCCTTTGGGCCACAGTGGCCTCCTGTGAGAACACTCCTTCAGTCATTAAATATTTGTATAGTTGCTTCTTCTCTCACAGAGTTCCTAATACCATAAAGACCAACAATGGGCCAGCTTATACCTCTAAGCAGATGGCCACCCTTCTCACCACATTCACCATTAAGCATGCTACAGGGATTCCCTATAAACCACAGGGTCAGGCCCTGGTGGAATAGGCCCATCATACTCTGAAGGCCACCCTTGTTAAACAGAAAGGGGGAGTAAGTAGACAGAACCCCCGATCGTCCACACAGGTGGACATGGATAAGACTTTATATAATTACAATTTTTTGTGCCTGGATAGGGATATCAGCCTCTCTCCAGGAACGATACATTTGGCATAATCTTATAGACAGGACAGAAAACTAAGCTCCATGAAAACTGCACTTCAAGAGCTAGAGAATATTCAAAACGTCCTTTGGCAAGGTCCATCCTTAGTACTTTGGAGAGGGCCGGGATATTTATATCTTGCAGATTCTGATGGGGAAGGCCACTGGATTCCAAAAGAAGGACAAGGAGAGTTGTTCCTATTAAAACAGGGACTGAAGAAGAGAAGGAGATGACCCAGGAGATGCCCAAAACAGCGCCATAGCAGAGAGATGACTACTCTTGCCGGACCAACTTAGTGATTGGATCTAACATACTTCCCTTCCCATCCCTTCTATTGTATCCCATGGGCTCTATGTAGCCATTTTTGTATTGTTGCTTCTTTTGCTTTTGCCTACTTTGCTAGGATGCTTTATATGTATTCTTTAAAAAATTCTTTAGAGGTACTTATGGAAGAGCTTCTCATTTGTCAACATGAGAACATTTGGTCTTATTAATAAAAAAGGGGGATATGTAAGGGTTAAAAAGCCTCTAGAAGCAAGGAATGCAGTTCAAGGCATGTGGGAGGACCTGAGGGATGAGAGGTTCTGAGGCTCAGGCGAGTCTTACATGGAGGTGGGGCATAGCCCCAAGAGGCGGTGTCTGATTCTAGGTACCACGGCTCCCTCCTTAGTGCTCTCAAAGCCTAGCACGCCTCCCTCCTTCTTCTCGGGCCCATCCCATTATGCCAGGTTCCTAGAGGACCCCCCCCCCTTTTTCCTCCATATCATCAGTGGGGTATAAATATGTGCTATCTCAAAATAAAGTTCTCTTTCACTTCACCCCTACCTAATGGTGGTCTGTCTCTATGGGATCTGGGGTTGGTGCCCGAAGACGGGTAAGTGTGGCCTAGCCGTGCCGTCGATGGACTGACATTAAGAGTAGCTCTAAGGGGAGCTACCAGGTTAGAGTAGTCCATAGGGGTGTAACAGATTGTTTCCTTTTTTCCCTTTCCTAACATGGGAACTGAGTCAGCCCAGAGCTAAGTATACCATAAGTTCTCAAAAGATGCTTTTTTAAAAAAATCTTTTTTTATTAAAAATTTTCCTCCCTCCAAAAGAGAGATTGTGGATGAAGGGATGTATCCTCTCCTCCACTCTGTCCTTTTCTTGGGGAATATAGGTGAGGTGCTTCTGGAAAGACTGCCTCCAGAGGAAGAACCTCATCTCAGGTTGGGGCAGGAAGACCCCAGCGTGAGCTCCTTCACCACTCACGCCTCTATCTTACCCCAGCCCTCCAGAAGAGACTCCCACAGTCAGGCCGGACCCCGCTTACCTGCCCATCCCTGTCCCTGAGGACCAGTAGCACACAGGGGAGCTCTGGCCCTCCATCCTCCGATACAAGCTCTTCAGGCTGAAGCCATCCCTTGCAGTGCAGTAAAGGAGAGTCCAGGAGTGGCCAGTGAACCGAGGGGGAAAGTGGGGGATGAGCTGGGGACAGAAGGAGGACATGAAGGGGTATTCTTCCTCAGCTGAGGTTAGGGAAGCATCGGGAGATCTGGGACCAGGAATGGTAACCAAGGGAGGCTGCCAGAACTACTGCTCCAGTTCTCTGCCTCAGGGCAGCATGGGGAGCAGTAGCACCTTTGAGCCCCAAACCACCAGTGGGTCAGGTGGGACCAACATCCCCATCTTCACACATGGGGAAAACAGCAAAATAACCAGCCCTGTTTCCCACAGCAAGTTAAATAATAGAGCCAGAAGAACAAGCTAGACCTCCCCACTGCCAGCCTGCCCCGGCTCAGATCCAAAGTCCATAAATCCCAAGCTATAGCCATACCTGCCTGAATTCCTCTGCATGAAGGACTTTGCTCTCTCCCGGGGGGGGGGGGACCCAAGCCTCCTCAATGCCAGGGCCCTGGGCAGTTGGCACAAGTGGGGGCACAGGCTCATCCTCAGCCTCTCCTGGCAGTGGGTCGTCTGGTTGGCTGGGCTGTTGGGGATAGACAGCATGGAAAGGAAAGCAGAAGTCCTAGAGACTTTAGAGACCATCTTATTTGAACCTCATTTTATGAGGCAAAATGATTTCCCTAAAAACTCTTGAGGCAAAACTGGGTCTCTGATGCAGATATGTCTGAAGCCCAGTCCTCCCACACATTCAGCCCCTGCCTCTTTCCAGCTTCTACCATTGCCTCCCAGTTCTGGCGCCCACGGGACCATCTTGTGAGACCTTTGAGGGCCGCAGGCTGCTCTCACCCCCGGGATGGGCTCTCTTCTCAGGGGCAGCCTCCCCCCAGCTCAGCCTCTCCTTCTCCTAAGTCCCAAGGACATGAATTTCCCGGCTCCCTGGGGAGGAACATGGGGATGTTTCCCATGGAGTTGGGCCCAGCTGAGGTGGTTTCCTCACAGAGACCTCTGGTGATCCCACTGGGAGGGTTTCTCTGCTCCTGGCCCTGCTGAGCTTGTGCTGTTCCAGGGGGGATACCTCTCTGGGTATCAGTTTCTTTATCTCTCACATGAGGTAGTTAGACTAAATAAAGAACTCTTAACCTAGAGTTCATGAACTTGGATGAGAAAAAATGGTATCTTTATTTTTACTAACAATTTATCATTTTCTTCAATTCTGAATGTGGGCCACAAGCCACAAAAGTAGTAGTAATGTCTGTGACTTTGTCACCAAGAGAAATCACCAATATTTTCACAGCCCATTAAAATCCCTGGAGATATTTTGAAATATCTTACGTTCAGCACTACTTTCAAGTTATTATAATTATTAGACTCTCCAATTTATCTGTATTTGAAATATATAACCTTGTCATTTAAGGCAGCTAAATGGTATATAGGAAATAAAAAGAACTGAGCTCAAATCCTATTGTAGAGATTTACTAGCTGTGTGACCCTGGGTAAGTCACTTTACTTCTACTTGCTTCAGATTCTTCATCTGTAAAATGGAGCTACCTTCCTCACAGGGTTATTTTGAAGATCAATGAGATAACATTTACAGAAAGTTACAAAAATTAACAAAACTTAAAGTTGTGTAAATATTAGCAATTATTAATGTACTCATGGAAAAGCACATGAGACAACTGTCACAAAGTTAGTTTCTGAAAAATATTTTCATAATGATATTTCAAGATAATTGGTTTCTTTTGTAATCCTGTACAATTTTTTAGGAATTTAAAAATATTCTTCTGAGAAGGCCATAATAGGTTTCACTAGGGTGCCCAGGACACCAGTAAGAGACTAAATGGGCTCTAAAGTCCCTTCTTGTTCTAAACCTGTCGTGTGTGTGTGTGTGTGTGTGTGTGTGTGTGTGTGTGCCTGCAGCACGCCCTCTCCAGCCAGCCTGATCCCTACCCTGAAGCCCTTTTAGCCCCTCCAGATGCCTCTTACAGAACCTGCCAACAGAGGGCACATTCTTCCTCTCCCCCATGCCAGGTTCCAGCTATCTTGGGCCTAGGACCTTGAAGGCAGTGTCAGCCCAGGCCAGGGCAAGGGCATCTGCAAGAATGTTTGTGGCAGCTCTCTTTGTAGTGGCCAGAAACTGGAAAATGAACGGATGCCCCTCAATTGGAGAATGGCTGAATACATTGTGATATATGAATATTATGAAATATTATTGTTCTATAAGAAATGAGCAGCAGGATGATTTCAGCGAGGATTGGAGACACTCACATGAACTGATGCTGAGTGAAATGAGCAGGACCAGGAGATCGTTGTATACTTCAACAACAATACTATATGATGGTCAATTCTGATAGATGTGGCCCTCTTCAACAATGAGATGAACCAAATCAGTTCCAATAGAGCGGTAATGAACGGAACCAGCTACACCCAGTGAAAGAACTCAGGGAGATGACTATGAACCACTACATAGAATTCCCAATCCCTCTATTTTTGTCCACCTGCATTTTTTATTTCCTTCATGGGCTGATTGTACACTATTTCAAAGTCCGATTCTTTTTGTACAGCAAAATAACTGTTTGGACATGTATACATATATTGTATTTAACATATACTTTAACATATGTAACATGTATTGGTCAACCTGCCATCTGGGGGAGGGGATGGGGGGAAGGAGGGGAAAAATTAGAACAAAAGGTTTTGCAATTTTCAATGCTGGAAAATTAACCTATGCATATATCTTGTAAATAAAACGTATAATTAAAAAAATAAAGAAAAAAGAGGGAATGCTGAAAATTATCCATGCATATGTTTTGAAACTAAAAAGCTTTAATAAAATAAATAAATAAATAAATAGCTAAGAAACCAGGTCAGCTAGATGAAACCATGGAGAAAGCACCCACCCCGGGGTCAGGAGAAGCTGAGTTCAAATGTGACCTCAGACATTTAACACTTTCTAGTTGTATGACTCTGGACAAGTCTCACCGTCCCAATTGCGTTGCTAGAAGAAAAAAAAAGCCTTCCTTTGGCCATGTCATCCCCTCAAGCTACCCTATGCCCAACCTTCCCTTCCTAAATTCTAGAAAAAATAGTCTATACTTTCTGCCTCCACTTCTTCTCCACCATCTTTCCTTCATTCCTGTCCTTGCACCTGCTCCCGACTCTTGGGACTTCACCTTGTTCCCAGCAGCTCTCTCACCCTGGAAGATACCCTCTGCCAATGGGTGACCTCCTGTAAGGATCTCCATGTAATACATGCCCTGCAGCTCTCCCTGCTCCGCCTCCTGTTCTCCAGACTTCTCCATCATGCCCCCTTCCCTCCTGTCCCCTTGATTTTCAGTAAGGTGGAGGGCTAGAAGCAGGGAGTAGCAAACTCCTCTTCCAGAGGAAAGAAATTGAATTTCCAGCTCATTCTAGTTGCATTTGTATTCTACCTGGATTCACTGCCCCTGGACAAGATCCCAGGATGAGTTGATCACTTCTCATGTCAATATTGTGCTGCTAACTTAAGCCTTATCTCAACCTCTTCTATCCCCTGGTTGGAGGGTCTTCCTCTGCAGAGGGCAGACATGGATTTGTGTCCTTTTTCCCTCAGTGCAGATGGCTCCCAAATCTCATCCCAGGGCTGAGCGGCCGCTCACTTCTCCCAGATGTGCTGGAGACCTTCCCTTACCTGAGCCCGGCACCCTGCGTCCCCGTGCCCGACGGAAGTATGCGACTATTATGGCTGCGATCATGCTTGTGGCTCTTCTTACTGTTATTGTGGATAGGGATTGCACTGTGATTTCTATGTATAGGGAACTTCAGGGTGAGAAAGTTACTTCTATGACTGTGTAGCTTGAGACCCTCCCAGAGTACTGAGAGGACAAGCTGGGGGCACCAGAGCGCAGAGTGCCCGCCGGGAGTCCAGAGGACTCGGGTCAAAGCCAGCCTCAGACACTAGCCTGTGACTCTGGGCAAGTCACTCAATCCTGTCTGCCTCAGTTTCCTCATCTGTAAAATGAGCTGAAGAAAAAATTGGCAAAACATTCCGGTATCTTTGCCAAGAAAACTCCAACTGTGGTCACGGGAGGCAGACGTGACTAGAATGGCCACAAGAGCATTAAGAAATTAGTCTCACAACCAGGATATATAGTTTGTATAACAGTACAGGCGCTGGAAGCAGGTCTTCTAGGGCTTCAGGCTTGTTTTCTATTCAATGCAACATAACACCTGGTTATTGCAGTGATTTATATTAACTCCGGTTACTATTCATTCATAAAGTAGCATCTCTATAGTATTTATTATATTATATTGTATATGTATTATCAGCTTTTATTCATAAAGTAGCATCTCTATAGAATTTATTATATTATATTATATATGTCTTTATTATTAGCTTTTATTCATAAAGTAGCATCTCTATAGTATTTATTATATATTATATTGCATATGTATTTATATCAGTTTTTATTAATAAAGTAGTGTCTTTAGTATTTATTATGTTACATTATATGTATTGATTATTGGCTTTTATTCATAAAGTCATATCTCTATAGAATTTATTATATTATATATGTATTTCTTATTGGTTTTTATTCATAAAGTAGCATTTCTATAGAATTTATTATATTATATTATGTTTGTATTTATTATTGGTTTTTATTCATAAAGTAGTATCTCTAGTGTTTATTATATTACATTACATATGTATTTATCATTGGCTTTTATTCATCAAGCAGTATCTCTATAGTATTATGTTATATTATAACATACATGGTATATAGTATATATGATATTGTTATATAATTATATAATACACATGTGTATTTATTACATAATTATATATAATTCATACCATTGTATCATATTATTATAGATAGATGCTACATGTACTACCTTAAGTATAATATTCTAAATATATTATTACTTATCTACAATCTATATAATCTAAAACCTATCACTTATAGATTATCATTATTAACCATAATAGTATAATCCAGATATATCCATGATATCCATGATGGTTAATCCTCACCCCATCATTATTGCCCTTGTCTGTACAATTGGACTGATGGCTCTCCTGGGGAATGGAGGACTTCTGGGTAAGTCACTTAACCCAAACTGCCTTGTCCAAAAGAAAAAAATGAGACCATAAACTCTTGACATCATCCCACAACACTTCCATCTCCATGAAGTCCATGCTCCTGTGTGCTCCTAATTTATACGCATGACATTCTTTTTCCCCCAAAGCAATTGGGATTAAGTGATTTGGCTAGGATCACACAGTCAGAAAGTGTTAAGTGTTTGAACTCCAGATATCAGGGCTGGTGCTCCATTGACTGCACCACCTAGCTGCCCCTGGAGTGGGACTTTTTGCTTCTCCTTGTCCTTATCCTCTTTCTCATATTGCCTGCCTTTCTTCACCATCCCTGTCTCCTTACCTTTCACTGCTTGCCCCTATATTTGCTGCATTTGAACCTGATATGCTTGGTCCAATTTCATAAATTTCACAAATTAATTAGTTTAAATATCAAAGGAAATAAAACAAGTATGGCTGAAGGGGCAATAGCAGATCTTAAACTATGTTATAAATCAGCAAGCATCAAAACCATTTTGTATTCCTTAAAAAAATAGCTATAGATCAATGGAATAGGCTAAACAAGGGAAAATCAGAAGCAATGAAACTCAATAACCTAGTATTTAGTAAACCAGAAAGTGCTTAAGAAAAACTCTAATGAAAATTGGAAAGCAGTCTGGCAGAAATTATATTATGCCCACATTTCATACTATATTCCATGAAGAATTCTAAGTGGACATATAACTTTTATTTTAAAAATCATAAAATAAAATATTAGAAGGAAATTGTATCTTTTACAGCTATCTGTAGGTGATTTATTCTTAACAAAAAGGATATAGAAGCAATTTCAAAAAATAAAATGCGAGATTTTTACTACATAAATGTGAAAAGTTTTTGTACAAACAAAATTAATGTATCTGACTTGACAGCTAAAATCCCTTCTTCAACAAGATGCCTTTCCTGGTCATCCTTAATCTTAATGTCTTCCTCAGAGGTTAATTTTTTTGTCTTTCTTTGTGTCCCTTTTGCTGAGCAGGAATCTGGGACTTAATAATTGCTTATTAACATGACTTATCCAGAACAAGAAAGGAAATGTTTAACTTGCTTTAAAATACAACAAATATGATAAATACAGAGAAGTGGGGGGAAATCTACATGAACTTATGCATAATGAAGTAAGCAGAGCCAAGAAAATAATATATACAAAAACTACAACAATGGAAATGGAAAAAAATCAGAAAAATAATTTTTTTAAAAATGTTATAAAATTCCAAAGAATAAACACAGTCCAAGAAAGAGATGAGAAGACACCCCCCCACTCAAGTCCTACAGAAATAGGAGGTTTACAGATCCAATGCTGTGGTATTTTGTACATGTTTTTAGACTTTTTGGATGTATGGTTGACTTTTGTTACTTTTTTTTTAAAAAATGCTATATAGAATGCCTCTCTGGGAGAAAGCAGCAGAAGGGGTGCTGGGAGAAATTTTAGAAACATAAAAATTAAAGATACCAATTTTTAAAAAATGTTAAGTGACTAAAATGACCCCTGGAACCATATTCAAAGATTTTCAGCCCATTTCCTATTCGTAGTGACACCACTTGGGGTTTTCTGGGCAAAGATAACTGGCATGGTTTGCCATTTCCTTCTCCAGCTAATTTGTAGATGAGGAAACTGAGACAAATGCTTGCCCAGAGTCACATAGCTACTAAGAATCTGAGACCAGATTTAAAGTCAGGTAGCTGAATCTTGTTTCTAAGTCATCTACATTTTTCCCTTGTATTTCCTCCTTTATTCTTCCAGAGAATAAAAAATGTTTTAAAAGAGAAAGTAAATGTAAAAGGCCCTGATTCCCCAGAGCAAAACAATAAAGAAAGCAAAAGCTCTTCTTCCTTTCTTCCAATTCCAGATGGCACAGCTCCCAGTCTGATCAATCAGTCTTCTGACTTTTTTTCTGTTTGGCTTCCATCAGCTAAAATTTTACTGTTTAAAAAAAATTAAAGCTTTTGAAAAATGAATACAAGGGATAATGTTATAAAAAAATTACTCATGCATATATACTGTCAAAAATTTTATAATTATAAAATTTTAAAAAATAAATAAAAAATTAAAGCTTTTTATTTATAAATCATAGGCATGGGTAGTTTTTTCAGTACTGTTCCTTGCAAAACCTTTTCTTCCAAATTTTCTTCTCCCCTCTCCCCTATCTAGCAGGTAGTCCGATACATGTTTTTAACCATTTCGTAAGAAAGTTTTACTTATATTGATCAAAATAAAAAAAGGAGCTGGAAGTAATCTAGAACTAACTATCACTGCCAAGGGAAGAAGTATGGCAGCCAAGGACAATATCTGTTTAGAATGAAAACTTTTTGTTCAAATTTTATGGAGGATGAGAATGGAGCTTTGCATATACAATTTTGCATTTAGAAATGACAAGGGAGCCCCAAAATTCTCTAATGCTCCTTCAGGGAGAAAGTGTCCTTGAATCCTGTGTCTGTGAGATCCACCCCAAGGAACCAAGATAAAGTGGTTTTTCTTGGTGGAACTAGTTGAAGTATTCAATTCCAAGATTGAAATGCTTTTGGCTCAAAAACACTACCAGTAAGTGGTCTCATCTAGGCCTGGGGGCAGTGAGAGCATTGAGGGAAACTTCTGTCTCAGATTTCCTTATAAAAACATCAATTTTAAACTCAATCCTTGCAGAGGACCTAAAATGCCATGCTATAGCATGCCAAGGAAACCTCTGCCCAATGGAATGATCTTCTCTTCCAGCACTACCCTCTCTTCATCTTTCTCACCAATTTCCCTAATACATTCACTATAATTTAGTCATACATTTTAGGTGTTGCCTAAATGATACATTTTATAGATATTTCAGTTTTTATAAAATTCCTGTGTGAAATGAAGTTTTTTTCTGAACCTCTGCCCAAACATATTCTTACATGTAAAACTTTTTTTTAATTTTTTAATAAAACTATAGTTTTTTATTGTTATTGTTGTTTGTGCTTCACTTTTTCTTTTTCTTTTCTTTTTTTTTTAATAAAGCTTTTTATTTTCAAAACATCTGCAGGAATCATGACAGCATTGATTGTTGGGGATTCTTGGTGACTCACCCAGGGTCACACAGCCATGAAGTGCTAAGTGTCTGAATTGTTCTCCAGAGTGACTAGATCAGATCACAGTTCCACCAACAAAGTGTTAAGTGTCCCAGTTTTCCCACACCCCCTCCAATTAAGTACTTCTTTTAAAGGTGATGATAGCTTTCAATTCTCTTATTGAAGACATCTGCTTATATAGCAGTTCTCTAAGGAATTTAAATTAAGAGTTTATTATGATTGGCTTGTAATCTTTTGTTTCTGGATAAGATTTCTGTGATTAGAATGTGTGACTTCCCCAAACAAGGGGAGAAAAGGCCAGGTAGGGGTGGGACTCCTGCAGTTAGGAGTATTCAATCTAGTGTTTTACAATTTTTATTTTGCACTTCCTTTTACTGATGAACGCCTTGTCAGATGGGAGATGCCCTTTCTCCAGTTTATAATAAAGCCCTTTTTTGCTTTTTCTAACTCTGAGTCTCTGATCTGAGAGATACCATCCCACACAAGATTTTTTTTTTTTAAGTTTTCCAAAGTCTCAGAGAACGCTGGAATGATTTCAGAAGAGTATATGCATGTCCTAAAGAAAAATGAGCATCAAAGGTGAACAAAAAGGGCTTTTTTTTTTTTTTTTTTTAGGACAAAGAGAACTTAGTCCTCCCAATTCTGCATGGAAAGAGAGGGGAAATTGACATCTGAACAGGGTCTCACCAGATGTCCAAGTCAATCGCCTGTTTCTGTCTGAGTCAGATGTAGTTTACCAACCAAAAAGAGTCTGCAATGTGTTAACTAGCCCCGAAGTACTGATTACCATTTTCTGAGGTATTTTGCTGAGGAAATGATGCTCCAGCTCAGAGTACAACAGGGGGCAGTGGCGGTGAAAAATAGCCTCGTTCCAAAGCGGAGGCAGCGGGAGACAGCTACGGAATCTGGAAAAGGAAGACAAGAGGAAAGAGCCCCGTTAAGAAGAAACAAATCCAAAAGCGCACCTCCGCCTTAGAGGCCTGCAAGGACCTTCAGGCACTTGTGGATTGGTGAATGGGAGGAGATTTAGGGAAGACGGTCAAGTACAGCTTAGGGACTGAGCAGTCTCCTGGCCCCCAGCGAGATCGGGCTTCACGTCCCTCTCTGACTTAGCCTCCTCCCCAATGCACAGGCGACTCCTGGCAGGTCCTCCCGGATGCAGGAACGAAGGACAGACAGCTCTTGAGAAGAAGCAGGACCTGCCCAATGGGGAACCACCAGAACCCGCCAGGTGGAGGCGTCATTTCTTTTCTTTCTCCTTTCCTTTCCCATAGTCTACATACCCTTGAGCTGTGAGCGCTACACTGAAAGGAATGGAAAGTTTTATCACTTAAATCTCTCCAGATACCTTTGAGTTTAAGGGCTAGGCAGAACAACTGAGGAAAACTGAGGCAGGACAACTGAGGGAAACGGAAGCTGGACAACTCAGGGAAACGGAGGAAGGACAACTCAGGGAAACGGAGGAAGGACAACTGAGGGAAAAGGAAACAGGACAACTGAGGGAAACGTAAGCAGGACAACTCAGGGAAACTGAAGCGGGACAACTCAGGGAAACGGAGGCAGGACAACTGAGGGAAACGGAAGCTGGACAACTCAGGGAAACGGAGGAAGGACAACTGAGGGAAACGGAAGCAGGACAACTGAGGGAAACGGAAGCTGGACAACTCAGGGAAACGGAGGAAGGACAACTGAGGGAAACGGAGGCAGGACAACTCAGGGAAACTGAAGTGGGACAACTCAGGGAAACGGAGGCAGGACAACTGAGGGAAACGGAAGCTGGACAACTCAGGGAAACGGAGGAAGGACAACTGGGGGAAACGGAAGCAGGACAACTGAGGGAAACGGAAGCTGGACAACTGAGGGAAACTGAAGTGGGACAACTCAGGGAAACGGAGGCAGGACAACTCAGGGAAACGCAGGCAGGACAACTCAGGGAAACTGAAGTGGGACAACTCAGGGAAACGGAGGCAGGACAACTAAGGGAAACGGAAGCTGGACAACTCAGGGAAACGGAAGCGGGACAACTGAGGGAAACTGAAGTGGGACAACTCAGGGAAACGGAGGAAGGACAACTGAGGGAAACGGAAGCAGGACAACTGAGGGAAACGGAAGCAGGACAACTCAGGGAAACTGAAGTGGGACAACTCAGGGAAATGGAGGCAGGACAACTCAGGGAAACGGAGGCAGGACAACTCAGGGAAACGGAGGCAGGACAACTCAGGGAAACTGAAGTGGGACAACTCAGGGAAATGGAGGCAGGACAACTCAGGGAAACGGAGGGAGGACAACTCAGGGAAACGGAGGCAGGACAACTCAGGGAAACGGAGGCAGGACAACTCAGGGAAACTGAAGTGGGACAACTCAGGGAAACGGAGGCAGGACAACTGAGGGAAACGGAAGCAGGACAACTCAGGGAAACTGAAGTGGGACAACTCAGGGAAACGGAGGCAGGACAACTGAGGGAAACTAAAGCAGGACAATTCAGGGAAACGGAGGAAGGACAACTGAGGGAAACTGAAGCAGGACAACTCAGGGAAACGGAAGCAGGACAACTCAGGGAAACGGAAGCAGGCAACTCAGGGAAACGGAGGCAGGACAACTCAGGGAAACGGAGGCAGGACAACTCAGGGAAACTGAGGCAGGACAACTGAGGGAACTGTGGCACAACAGTGGCACCACCTTCCAGTATCACGGTCCTCTTTAAGAAGGAAGCACAAACAGCAGCAATAACCCTCTGCCTTGGTCTTGTTCTTGCTAATTACTCTGCAGCCTCCCATAGCTCCTTGTCTACCTCTTGCTCTCATCACATCAGTACCTCTGAGGTGGCGCAGTGCATAGAGCACCAGCCCTGAATTCAGGAGGACCCCAGTTCAAATCTGGTCTCAGACACTTAACACTTCCTAGCTGTGTGACCCTGGGCAAGTCACTTAACCCCAATTCCCTCAGGAGGGAAAAATGGGTACCACTATTGCTTTCTGGAAACTGACTCCCGACGCTTTCCACCTCCTGTCCATCAGTACCTCTATGCTCAGCGCCCTCCCCATTCCAAGGGAAGCTCTGGAAAGCCTGCCCGGGTTTTGCATTCGCGTCCCCTGGGCTCGAGGGGTTTGGTCACAGAACAGGTTTACGTTCATACCCTCCTTAGTCTGGCTCGGCTGGGTCCCAGGAGGAAGAATCAGAACCGGCGGATGGAAGTGCAATAGCGAACGTCGGGTTCCCACTCAGGTAAATCTCCCCCAGAGTACCGGCCTGCCGCAGCGCGAGTACGCGCCTCCCTGCGAGTCCCCGCAGAGGCCGAAGAGCTGAGAGAAGTTGCTGTTGAACATCTTTGGCCTGGGCCCGGCCAGCCTCTGGAACCCTGGCTGTAACTACAAAAGTCTCAAACAATGGCAGCGCACTTTCGGGGGCGGCACCAACAGCGGCCGTCCCAATTACTGCGCACCGCCCTCCGGTGGGTGGGGCACGCTCCTCCCCGGCCTTAAAAGGGAGGTGGAGGGGGCGGCCCTCCCGTGCTGGAGTCGTTGTGCGCTTGCGCGGCCCCTGCAGAACCGATTTCTGGATCTCTGCTGGTGCGGCCCAACAGAGGAAAGGCCATGAGGGGATTCGGGACTCCTCCTAAACGTGCCCGCTGCGGGCCTCCTTCCCCCACTTCGGAGCACGCCGCTACCTCCGCCGACGCGGAGCGGGAGGACGACGCCGATCCCCGGAGCTGGGACACGGAGCGGCTGTGCGCTTTCCTCTGTGATCAGGGCTTCTGCAACCCGACGCTGCTCGGCCGCATACGAGGTAATTGGTACTATTTTATTACATTATATAATAATCATAGTAAAATCTTATTAACTAGTGTTTCTAGAAACAACGCCCCTCCCCCCCAAAAGCAAAAAAACCCAAACCCAAACCCTCACCTACAAACGGTAATGAATGATATGAGGACTGCAGATGTGAAACAACACAAATTACAGCTGTCATGTTGATCACTGTGTTGTCATTGCTTTAAATTTTAAATTTGTTACAAGAAAAGGGCACAGAATGATTAGGGGAAATAACTAGTGGAAAAAAAAAGGCAACAAAAAATCTGAAATTTAAATTTAAACAAAGGAAGCCCACAAGATTTCTGCAGGATTTGATCAGAGACTTCATAGAATCACCAGCTCTATAGTGATGATTCCAAAAGTCAGGATGGTTGTATTCATGCTTTAAAACCAAAAGAAAACTATACTTGAGTCTTTGGCCGAGGTTTTGCTCCCAAGTACAACATCTCCTCTAACCTTTTAATAGGAAAAACAAAAAAACAACATTCTTCAACTTTTACTTTGTATTTATCACTGATGGGTTAGTATTTCTCCCTAGACATTTCAGATAAGCTCTCTTGCATTTTGTACAGATCATATAGCTGTGAATTCGTTTCTAGGAATTTCCGTTTGAATTATATTTTATTTAATAAATATAAAAAGACAAGATGTATCAACATTTTAACTTTTAAAAATCTTTCCGTAGAAAAAAAAATCAGAGGCACTCAGCTGCTCAGACTTGACGAATCAGTTCTTGAAAGTCTTGGAGTAAGGTAAGGCTGTTGCTCACATTAAAGTATGTCACAAAGCACACTTCAGATAATTCTCTTTTAATATTTTCTTCCTTTTGGATTATCATTTGAGTTCTTAATTCTTGATCTCAAAGGCAATTTCTGAGTGGGAAAGTGACAGTCAACATATTTTTGATGTTCGATGATGAATTTTGCTGGGGAGTTAAATGTTTTTTAATGGCCACCTTCTCACTCTTGAGTTATTTGAGAGAGCACTAGATGATGTACAAAGATGAGAGAGAAAAATATTTTCAAGAAAATGTAAGGCTTGTTAGCAGTTGGTTTTAAAACTTCCTATTTTGCAAGACCTGCAATTTGCTGGTGATGGAATTCTGGAAAAAAGAAAACCAAGTATCATTAGCAAGACTCAGGTGTACTTTTTTATATTTTATTTTCCCCCTGAGCCTGGGGTTAAGTGACTTGCCCAGGGTCACACAGCTAGGAAGTGTTAAGTGTCTGAGAAGACATTTGAACTCAGGTCCTCCTGAATTCAAGGCTGGTGCCCTATCCACTGCGCCACCTAGCGGCCCCTCAGGTGTACTTTTTAATGTTTGAGTAATTTTATTTCAGGATCTACAGCTAATGTCTTTTAAGACTCTCATCTAAGGTGACATTGGTGTTCTGTTATTCACAGGAGCTTCTTAAACAGTTTCTTCAGGGATTGAACTTGTCTTCCTCTGGTGCTGACAATCTTGGGATATGAAATCTTTTAGGGACCCACTATTTCAGATTTACTCCACTTTATCATGTTGTAAAAGAGTTGCTAGACTGGCAATCAAGAGATTTTCTGTTATTAGCAGTCTAACCTTGGACATCTGGCAGGAAACAAGTATTTATTGTGTGCTAGCCACTGGAGATAGGGGAAAAAATGGTGTGGGGCATGTGGGAGACAGTATATAAGTATATGCAAAATAAATACTGGGTAAATTTGGAGTGAGCCACTAGCATCACATGGGAGAACCAGGAAAGGCTTCATTTAAAAGGAAATATTTGAACTTAACTTTGAGAGGGAAAGTAAGAAATAGAGAATCCATTCTCGTTATGGGGGCAGCTCATTCCAAGACACAGGAATGGGAGATCAAGTTTTGTGTGAGGAAGAGAAAGGAATTCATTTTGACTGGAGCAAAGAATGTGTGAAGGAAATAAGATGATAAGGCTGGAAAGGTAGTTTGGGGCCTAGTCATGAAGGCCTTTAGAGACCAACGGAATCAATATTTGATTGTAGAGGCGAGAAGGCGCCCCCGAGTTTGAGGAGAGGAGTGACTTGGTCATATCTGTGTTTTAGTATTATCTACCACTTTGTCAGCTCTTTGGAAAATGGATTGGAGAGGGAAGAAGTGAGGGCCAGAGACCATTTAGAAGACTGACAGTAGTTCAGGTGAGAGGTGAGGTGGTTAGCCAGATGAATGAGAAAGGGATAGGATGGTGAATGGTGTAGAGGTAGTATCTATGAGATTTGGCCACTGATTGGTTAGGTGAGGAAGAATGTGGGGTCAGGGAAGACTTCCGAGTTTCAGTCCTAGATGATTGGATAGATCAGACATCCAGCTGGAAATGTCCAGGAGGTAACTGGATATGGTGCTGAAGGAGTGGAGCTCAGGCTCATAACCGGAAATATAGATCTTGGGCCCATCTGTATGGTCATTGAACCCATGGGAGATAATGATTGCCCAAAGAAAGATCGAACAGAACTCAGAGTTTGAGAGTCAGAAATAGATGAATATTCAGTCAGTTCATAAATATAAAAAAAAAATTTATTAAGCTCCTGTCTTGTACCAGGCATTAAGCCAGTAGTAATACAAAGAGAAAGGTAAAAATCCTTATTGTCCAGGAGCTGATAGTGTAATGAGGGAGAAAACATGTAGATATGTATGCACAAGCAAAGTATGTGTGATTGAATTGGAGGGAATCAAAAGCAGACACTAATTAAGAGTCATTGGGAAAAGCTTCTTTTTAAAAGTGACATTTGAGCTGAGCCTTGAAGGAAGCCCTCACGTCCAGAGAATTCCAGGTATGGGACACAAACCATGAACATTCCCCGAGTCAGGAAAATGGAGTGTTTTGTTCCAGCAACAAAAAAAGGAGCCTGTGTCACTAGATAGAAGAATATGTGGAAGAAAACTTTAAAGCTAGAAGAAATGGAGTTTATTAACAGCTTTACTGAAGAGCAGTCAGACAGGAAGGAACTGAGAACTGAGAGAGCCCTCTCTGCACCTCACTTTATTTTTGTGTAAAAACAGTTTTTGTTTGTTCCCCCCACCCCCATTGCTAATATTTTACACTAGAGTCTGATGGAATGGTGCCTCTTTGGAGTGTAAGAGAGAATTGTTAAATTAAAACTGGTTAGTCATTATTATCTTATCAATAGTCTCTGTAATTAGTCCCTGAGAAATAGTTTGGTTTCTGTTGCTAAAATGGTCAGGACAGATATGTGTAAAAATAGAGATCTAGAGTGGAATCCAGCCTTTGACACTGACTATATGACCCTGATGCAAAACAGTTTCTCTTTCGCAGAGTCAGGTGATAATTGTGGTAGCTACTTCTGCTGGGTTGTTATATTGGAAAGAAAGTACTTTGTAACCTTAAAATGTGGTAGAAACGCGAGATGGTGAGATAACTATCAGACATAAAGTAGTTCGTAGTAAATCCTTCTCTTCAATAACTGCTGAAAAAATCCGTTTACAGCAGAGGTAGGGTTTTTAAACATGAAAACCACAAATGGCTAGATCATTCCCGGATCTTGTACAGTTTCTAAGTTATTAGGGCCTTGTGATTGTTCAGCGGGGCACAGGATCAGTTACTGTAGCCAATGGCGGAAGGAAGGCACCTAGTTTGACTCACTTGGCAGTGATAGGTGGAGGGGTTGTTAACATACAAGGGATTGGGGGCAACTAGGTGGCTGAGGACCCGAGTTCAAATCTGTCTCAGACACTTAACACTTCCTAGCTGTGGGACCCTGGGCAAGTCACTTAACCCCAGCCTCAAAAAAAAAAAAAAAAAAAAAAATTGAGGGAAAAAACATATAAAGGATTGATCACTTCAGCTTCAGCATGTCAACTGCAATCTCAATTTCAAGTCAAAAATCCCCTGGAAAGTAAGGAAGCTCCAACAAATCTAAATACAATATACATATATCAATTAATATGAAAATGTTTTAGAAATCTCATTACCTCAAATACTAAAGAGGGGCCAAAACTCGCAAGTAGACCAGGCTTGGTCTTTATGTATTGAGAGTCTAAATTCCAGCTGTGACTCGGCCTTAGTCCTTAATGCTGAGTTGTGTGTAAGTCATACTGATTGGGAAAGACTCCCAACAAGAGAATCAGCTAGTATTTATTGTGAACTAAATGCTTCAGGCGACAGCTGGGTGATGCTTTGGAGTCTGGAAGACTCATTTTCCTGAAGACAGATCTGGCCTCAGACATGGACTAGCTGTGTGACTCTGAGCAAACCACTTAGCCTTGCTTGTCTCCGTTTGCTCATCTGTAAAATGAGCTGGAGGAAGAAAAGGCCAGCCATTCCAGTGTCTTAGACCCCACATAGGGTCATGAAGTCAGACCCAACTGGAAAAAGACTGAACAGCAAATGTACGTTAGGGAACAGAGGAAATACAGCATTTTGTCACTCTAGCTTTCAGATGGCTGAAAAGACCAATCAGGAGAATGTCCTCTGAGCATGCTTGGAAACTTTATTTGCTTGGGACATTTATTGAAGTAAATTTTAAATTATTAATGGCTCTTAATGATCTGAAGGTAAAAAAGTGACCTGGTTTTTAAAAAGTTATTGTTAAGTATCACACTTTATCAAATAAATTGTGACTTGTCTTTTTGGGGGGGTTTGGTGACTTTCCCAGTTGTTTAGAAGAAAGACAGAAATTGCTGGATTGTATCCATCAACTGGATGAAGACCATGAAGAGATAATGAAGGTAAGTGGGAGTTAATTTTTAATTGTTAGATCCTAATATTATCTGTATTTGGAAGGCCTTTGTTTTCTTTTATCCATTTTATGTTTGAAGGGGCTCAGTGGCTATAGCACCAGTCCTCAAGTCAGGAGGACCTGAGTTCAAGTTTGGCCTCAGATACTTATTTAACATTTCCAAGCTGTGAGACCCCAATTCCCTCAGCACAACCCAAATTCAGTGAACATTATTAGCAAAGCTAAGTGAGGAGACAGCTTTTAAAGTAAATGTTGTTTTTTTTTTTTTTAACAATGGGATAAATTTTCAGGTATCTATTAGTTTCTATAATGGTGGAAAAAAACAGTGGATTCTTAATTTGTAATTTTTAAATCTATTTTTGAGATCATAGAATGTTTCTTCTTTTGGCTCCCTGTCATTCCAAATCTGTGTAATTAGAGTAGTCCACCAGTAGAGCCAAAGGATGAAGCAAATGAATTAATTTGATTTTGTTTAATTTGATTTACAATGAATGGAACTGTAGCCCCAAACTGTGTAAATATATGGCTTGGAGGGAATCGTTGGCATATATAACATCTTAAATACTTAAATAACTTTGGTCTTTAGACTTGACATGGGGATTTAAAAAATGGGTTGTTACTTTTCATGCATAAATTGTTTTCATGTACAACTGTAAAAATCATCATTTTCCAGATATTTAACGATCCTGTTCATGGCCACATAGAACTTCACCCTCTTCTTATCCGAATCATCGACACACCTCAATTTCAAAGGCTGCGATACATCAAAATGATGGGAGGTGCTTACTATGTTTTTCCAGGTGCCTCTCACAACCGATTTGAGCATTGTCTAGGGTAAGGAGAAAAATGCACTTAAACAGAAGTATTACAGATAAGTTGTTCTTTAAGTCTTTCCATTACAAAGAACTTGTGCTTAGATATGATCTATTTTAGTAGTTTAACTTTTGTATTTAACCAAGTTCTTTCTAGCACAGTTAAATGTTATGGTGTGATTTACTTCCTACTTGTATATTCCTGAGTGTGGTAGTTGGGCTGGTGAGACAATAATTTATCTCCAGGGTATTTTAGGGTTCCCTTTTTTTTTTAAGCTTTCTTATGGATGTTATAGTCTATAAATATTAAGTCCTTCAGTTTTCCTTCCTGCTTATTCTTATATAGGTTAGTTTCTGCCTTTGAAACCAAACTACTCAATATTTTGGGGAAAAATATGAATTTGAAAAGACAAAATTAGAGTTGTAACAATAGTATTAGAATTTGTCTTTTTTTTCCAAAACGTGGAGGAAATGTTCCTGAATGGCAGGAAATGTAGTTTCCAGTTTATCTTTAGAGACAGTTCTTTCCAATATAATTTTGTTGCATGGTGCTAAGTGAATTACTAGAAAATTACAGATAACCCATATTGAATTGTGAGTACAAAAAAATTACACATAAAAGTGCTCTTGATGGGATTACCCTTACAATATGTTCTAAAGTTCTACTTACTCAGATAATTGAAGGTGACTAGAATTTTAAGGTTACTTTGAAACAGAAATTTTTTAACCTTTTCTTTTTCTTTTTTTTTCTATGTTATGTATTCTTTTGGGCAGTGTGGTGAAGCCTGTAGGTTCCTCAAAAGAATATTTTTAAAATTTATAAAATACATAGTGTTACCTCCAAAAAAGTTGTAGTAAACTATCATTATTATTTTAAAAATCAAATTTAAAACGTTCAAGGAGCTGAGAATAAGAGCCTCTGCTCTAAAGAAATGTAAACAAATATTACAGGTTGGATAACTGATCTTTGGGACTTGAAACGGTACATTCTTGATTGAAGAAACAGAATATATCTTCTAAAATGAAATTTTATTTTCTTCTTGCTTCACAGTGTCGGTTACCTAGCAGGATGTCTGGTCAGTGCACTGCGTGAAAAACAGCCTGAACTACAAATAACTAAGCGGGATATGCTGTGTGTTCAGATCGCTGGGCTTTGTCATGATCTAGGTAAATATGTTCAAGGAGCCAAAGGAGTTCAATGTGTAAAAACGTGATTTATATAAGTATTGAGGGATATAGTGTTCTTTTATTTTTAAAAACCAACCAACTGAGAAGTGTGCAGTATAACAAATCCTAACTTCTCTTTATAATACCCCAGTGAATATCAGCATACAAAATCTGTCACCATTTATGTCACTCTGTAATTCCAGAATACGTCATAAGCATTGCCACATCCTATTGCCTCAGTTGAGCATTTCTGCTACAGTATGCTGTATTAAAGACTCAATTGTGGATTATGAAAGTCTTCTGATCACTATGTCTCAGTAGATAGTTTGATCCTTTGCCTTCCTGAATCCATCTTTCTCGTGTTTAAAATACCTGAGATTTTTTGAACAGAAGATTCTCAGATTAGGGAGGGGGCAGGATTTCTCACTTCCACTATCCATGTGGGTGTAAAGCTAAATAATAGCCCCTGGGACTGTTGGCAATCCAAAATATTTTTGTAGCTACTGGTGAAACTAGATAATCACTAGCCTTATAAGGGATTATAGAGATCTGACTTAATCAGAAATCTAGTTCTCTGGTAAGGAAACTAGCTTAATCTCTTTCCTATGTGTTTCTTAGATGATAGGAAAGAAGTGTCTCTTACTGTTCATAGACCATTGACCAGCTTAGGTAAATCTGGAAAAGATTATCTTTAGGAAGTTGGCCCTTCTTGTTTCTCAAATGTACAGAGAACTAAGTCAAATCTATAAGAGCACAAATCATTCCCACATTGATAAATGGCCAAAGGATATGAACAGTCAGGTTTCAGAAGAAATCAAAGTGATCAGGAGTCATATGAAAACAAATGCTCTAAAATCTCTAATAATTGGAGAAGTGTAAATTAAAACAACTCAGAGTTACCACCTCATACCAGTCAGATTGGTTAATAACAGAAAAGAAAATGATAAATGCTAGAGAGGATGTGGAAAAATAGGTACACTGATGGAGTTGTGAACTGGTCCAGCCAGTCTGGAGAATGATTTGGAATTGTGCCCAAAGGGATTTAAAACTTTAAAAGTGTATACTCTAATCCAGCATCACAGACTATTGGGTTGTTCTGTATCCCTAAGAAATCAAAGAAAAGGAAAAGAATATGTACAAAAACATTTATAGTAACTCTTTTTAGGGTGGCAAAGAATTGAAAATGGAGGGGATATCCTTCAATTGATAAAGTTGTGGCATATTGTTGAGGCCATGGATCTTCTGAAGAATAGAAATGAATTAAGTTTGAATAAAAAAGAATAGATAAAATGAATTTGTGCTTTTCAGTAGTGTGAACCAGTGCTTCTTATTCTCTTTTTAAAGGTCATGGACCCTTTTCACACATGTTTGATAGAAGGTTTATTCCCCGTGCTCGCCCAGGATATCATTGGGAGGTATGTGATATAGTCAGATTTTCACATAGATAAAAAGATGAAGCATTTATAAGGCACATTACTATATTCCAGGCACTGCACAAAGTTCTGGGGATACAAATAGAAGCAAAAAAGCCAGTCCCTACCCTACCTACTAGACCTTTCCTTCTAATGAGGGGAAATAGCATGAAGAAGACCTGGAAAATGTGGAAAGGGGAAGGGCAAGCCTTGGGGGCAGTATCCCTCCATGGTGTACGGGGTGTCAAGGAGGTTAAAAAGTCCAAAGAATGAGCAGTGTGCCCAGGAATGAAGTTTCCACATTTCTTGGTGTCCTCCTACAATCCCCACAGGTAGCAGAACTCCTTAAGGCAAGAGTAGAAAATTAAAGGCTAGCAGAATTTCTAAACTAAGTTCAGAGTTAAAGGACCATGAGTTAGGCAGCTATGGGACAAAATCAATTAGTCATAATTTGAATGAATAAATAAATGACAGCGGGTCAGCTTAATTTTTCAGATCAGATGGACAAGTTTCTTCTGTTCTTATTTTTTCAGCATGAAATGGGTTCAGTGAAGATGTTTGACTACCTGGTTAAGGCCAATGGAATTGAAAATGTAATGAAGAAATATGGACTTGTTCCAGAAGAAGATATATGTTTTATCAAAGAACAAATCGCGGGACCTCTTGATTCAACAGGAAAGAGTTCTTTGGTGAGTTAGCTAGTTGGTTTGAATTGCCTAATACTTCTTAAATGAGGGACTATCTTTTCCTTTCTGTAAATTTTACCAGTTTTTAAGAAGTGCATTTATAGTTTAGAAGCTCCCCAAATTGTAATTGCATCCTAAGTTATTTAGATCCAGCTATATAGTCATTTGAAAACTGCAACTATAAAACTCCTTTGGACATCCATTTTCCTTCCATTTCTTTCCTGCTAAAGAAAGTTTGCTCCAAATGTTTTTGTCCATATGGGATCTTTTCCTATTGATGTCACTGGATAGAAATCCTTTTCTGGTGTTTCTGGGTCAAAAAGAAGGTATGCTTTATTGGCTTTTCATGATAAGGATAAGCTTAGTTGGATTTTCTTCTGCCTTTTTTTTTACCTTCTAAAATCCCTACCTTTAATCAAATATATTAAAAATATCATCTGAATTATCTTTCCTTTCCCTGCCAATCAGTTTTCTGCCCATGGAAAATTTCATAATCTGTAGAGATTATTTCTATATTCTTTACCCCTTTAGTGCATATGGTAATTTCTTAAGCAGAAGTCCATGGATTTTTTAGTGTTTTGATCATTATGTTTCAATAAATGTTTTCAATATTTCAATAAAATGTTTCCTTTATAATCTTATGTTTTATTTTATATGTTTAAAACTATTCTGAAAAGAAATCCCTAATGTCTTCAGACTTCCAGAGAGATCCATAATATTCAAAAAGTTAAGAAATCCTTTTCTAATAATACCACATGTAAATCTTTAGGTTTGACAGGTATTTAATTGTTCTTATACATTCCCTAGAAATGTAGCATAGCTCCTGATTGGTCTTAGGAGTTTGATGTGTTTGCTTCCATAGTTTATACTACAGAACACTGACCGCCATTCCTGTGGGTAATAATGGGGCTATCCGTGCTCTTTATTCACAGGATAATTAAGACGTGATAATGTTGGGGAAAGAATGAACTTGTGTGTAAAAGGCTTTTCATGTGTTTTAAAACTTGGCAACATAAACAGAAAAAGTTCTTGTATAAATAATTGTCTCTTTTGTAAACTTGCTTTGCTATCATATCTGAAAAGTAATGAATTAATGAACATTAATCCATGATTATGACTAAATAGTTTTTCCCTGGTCTTTTTTTCCCCCCCAGTGGCCATATAAAGGACGACCTGAAGAGAAAAACTTTCTTTATGAGATAGTGGCTAATAAACGCAATGGCATTGATGTGGATAAATGGGATTATTTTGCCAGGTACACTTTGAACATTTCACAAGTGCTGTCATACTTTGATGAGTAATTTCTAAGTATTTTCCTACTGATTTTTTTCACCTCCCTTTCTTGGAATCTTTTTAGGGATTGCCACCATCTTGGAATTCCAAATAACTTTGACCATAAGCGCTTTATTAAGTTTGCCCGTGTATGTGAAGTAAACCATAAGAAATATATTTGCACCAGAGACAAGGTAAAGTGTTTGAGAAAAAAATAGTCAAGAAAGAAAGGGATTCTCTTGTTCCTAATTACAAATTGAGAGTTGGGGGAATAGCATTTTCAGTCATCTTTTCTTTTGTTTAGTATTGTTAAATGCTCTTATAAAATTAATAAAATGTTGGACAGCATTCGCAGCTTTTGTGAATGCATGATTTTTGTCACCTTCCTGAATTTATTGGGGATGCCAAAGGGGAAAAATCACATACATAACTGTTTAATTTGCCTTTGTGACATAAATACGCATATCTCTATGTAATTCTCTGTTTGAATTTGCTTAACTTATGTGGAATTATGCTAAAATAAAACCTTGGACAAATATTTAAATATTATTTTATGATATTAGCAGTATTTAGGTCCACTTGGTAAAGTATTAAAAAGTTAAGAGCGAGCCAATGAATGTCACAGATCTACCATCCTTATATCAGGGGTACTGGGATGGTGTATACGTTATTCATTGTGTAGTAGACAAAGAAGGGCATGCAGGTTTAAATTTGTTTTCTGCTGCATCCCACCTTGGGACTTTGGGTCAGTCATTTTACACGAAGGTGTTAAACTAGATCAATTCTGTGATCCTGTGTAACCTTATGCACATTATTTATGCCTGTCTTCATCGCTTTTCTGTTTCTCATACTTATAAGTTTGTTTCACAATTCTCTAGGAAGCTGGAAACCTGTATGACATGTTCCATACACGCAACTGCCTGCACCGAAGAGCTTACCAGCACAGAGTTGGCAACATCATTGACACAATGTAAGGATTTTCCTCTCCACTTCCCTACACAATTTTCCATTGTGCATTTGTTGAAGTGAATTGAATGTTGTATGTGTTCAATATGATACGTATTTCAGGTTCTGAAGGAATTCAGATGAAATGAAAAACATGCTGTAGTTTAGATAGTTTATAGAGCCAGCCTTAATGAGAAAATTGAGTAGGAACAATAAAAAGTATCAAATATCTAAAAATAGCACAGAAAACATGGGAGGAGATCAAGGGGAAATAGAAAATGTCAGTCATCAAAACTGTTTAATTCTGGTTTTTAAAAACCCCATAAAAAATAAATCACTGAAATAGACTAATGAAGCTTTTAATTTTTGTTTGGTCCCAACTCTCATTCATAGTTAATTTTTAAATTTTCAGTAGTATTTTATTTTCTAAATGAAGTAAAGATAGTTTTCATCACTTTTTTCTTGGTAAGATGTTATGTTCCAAATTTTTCTCCTCCTCTCCTTTATCTCCCCTTCCCCAAAATAGCAAGCAAACTGATATATTGTAAACATATTTTTATATTTGTCATGTTGTACAAGAAAAATCAGATCAAAAGGGAAAAAAAGACGAAAGAGAAAGAACAAACATATATGTTTATAAGAACAAAAATATATGTGGATATATACGTATGTATATATATATATATAAGAATTGTACATGTTTGACATATATTGGATTACTTGCTATTTAGATGAGGGGTTTGGAGGAAGAGAGGGAGAAAAATTTGGAACACAAGGTTTTCTAAGTGTGAATGTTGATAACTAATTTTTTTGGAGGGGGAAGCTGTTATTTTTAAAATATATATATATATACATACATACATACATACATACATACATACATATATATATATATATGATTTTAAGTTCCAAATGTTATCTCTCCTTCTCTCCACTCCCCCTTGATTGAGAAGGCAAGCAATTTGATGTGATTTATACATGTAAATTCCTTCAAAACATATTCCCATATTAGTCATGACGTGAAAGAAAATAGAGAAAACCAAAAGAAAAATGAAGTTTTTTTAAAGTATGCTTTAATCTGCATTTAGATGAAAGAGTTCTTTTTATTGATGCTTTCATGTCTCATTCAATTTTCTCTTTCCCTGCATCCAGTGAGCCCTCCTTTGTAAGATTTAAAAGAAAATTCTATAAAACCAGCTCACAAATTAGCTGCATATGATAATATGACAGCATCTGTATACAGTTCCATTCCCATAGTTCCCCACCCCAAGTGAGAGATGCACTTTAACAGATTATGTAAATTAATTCTCAACAGGATTACAGATGCCTTCCTTAAAGCTGATCCCCATATAGAAATAGAAGGTAGTGGAGGGAAAAAGTACAAGCTTTCTACAGCAATTGATGATATGGAAGCCTATGTTAAACTTACAGGTAAGATTTTAAATGGATTTAATTCTACCCAGATACAATATAGGCAATCAATCTTCATCTTAGAAATTGGCTATATTTAGAAAGATTGTTAATTTTTTCCCCCAGATTCAAAAAGCGATATGCTATATAAACAGTATTATAAGTGGTAATTAAACTCCAAACCAACAATAAAAGCCCATCAAATTCATTAAAGTATTTGGTCAAAAAATAGTGGTCAAAATGGTCAAAAAAAAATTCAGTACTTTAGAAGATCTGATTTAATGAGGGTGATGGCTAAATGGCACAGTGAATAGAGAGCTGGCTTTGGAGTAAGAAACTTGAGTTCAAATCCTGGTTCAGATATTTAGTAGCCTTGTGACACTAGATGATCATTTAACTTAAGTCTATAAAATGGGTATAATAATAAAACTGATCTCCAAGAAGTATAGTAAAAGTCAAGTGAGATGAAATGCAAAGTGCTTTGTAAAGCTTTGGAGTGCTGTGTCCTTTTGTGTTTTCAGTAGACTATTTTGGCTACCAAAATCAAAAATTAGGATAAAAAAATGATCACTTGGCAGCCAAGCCCACTGTTGCCTGTAAGTGGGCTTAGCTTTTTTTTTTTTTCCTTCACATTTTGTCACTGCACGTTAGTGCTGATTGTAAAGCATAAATTAAGGAAATTATATTTGAAAATAACTTCTTAAAATACAAAACTCCAATTTTAAGGAATACCTAGAAAATCCTTAATGCATTATTCCTACATATCTGGATGATGGGGGGGGGAGGGCGCTTTGGATAGTAGGATATTGATTGTTGTTTTGATTTTGGCAGATAACATTTTTCTGGAGATTTTGCAATCTCATGATCCTAAATTGGCTGAGGCACGAGAGATTTTACTGAAAATTGAAAGTCGTAAACTATACAAGTTTGTGGGTGAAACTCAGCCAACAGGGGAAGAGAAGATTCAAAAGGTAAGTGGATGCTTTGAAGGTCTTCAAATTGCACTTCCAAACTTTGATTTGAAATTTGGCAATGTGGGTGATTATAAGTGGTCCTCCTAATGTAACTGTCCTCATCCCTAGTCTCCAAGGTCAAGTAATATGTTATAAAAGAAAATGTGAAGTATATTAAATCAGATCTGGCTCTGTTCTTTTGGACTGTTTAGATCTTTGCATCTCATTCTGTCAGCTCATGTACTCAAAGAGTTCTCTTTTAATTAGACAGAATTGATTCTCCCTGCCTACTATAATAGTTGGAGATAGAAAAAATTTAAGCCATATGATTTATTAACAAAACAGGTGTAATAAATGGTTGAGTGGACTCCTTAGTCAGTTCAAAGACCATGTGAATAAATAGTGAGACAATGTTAGTTATTGCAAATACATAATATTTTAAAATTTAATTTTAATTTAATGAAAGAAAACTATTAACAAAATACAAGACTAGGTCATCTGGTTTCTTACTGTAGGAAAGCTCAGATGTTCCCAGGTTGGGAGAGGTAGAACAAATGGGGACAATTCCATGAAATCAGAGAAAGAGTGGGTATATGCAGTTAAAGGAACATGAAAACAATAACTGGTTGGCTAATATAGGGGAGTTTTCACATAGGGATTGATTAAGATGTGTAATTATGAGAAAATTCCTTGTATCTGTATTCAATTCTGATTAAATTTCTGGTCACTGTAGCCTAGGTCCTTAATTAAAGTCTCTAAGAAACAGATAAACGTGGTCCAGCTTGCCATTCATTCAGGAATTAAGTTTATGGTTGGGTTTTTTTTTCCTTCCTCCCCTTCCCCCCAATTCACATAATTGAATGAAGTATTCTCACAAGACAGAAAATGGGCTATACCTATATTGAACCAGTGCCAGAATTGGGTCACAGGATAGAATCATTGGGATTCACTCAATTATCTTTTCTATTTTTTTTTTTTTGGCTGAGGCAATTAGGGGTTAAGTGCCTTGCCCAGGGTCACACAGGTAGGAAGTGTTAAGGTCAGATCGGAACTCCTGACTTCAGGGCTTGTGCTCTATCCACTGGGCCACCTAGCTGCCTCTCAATTAAATATTTTTAAGAATATTTTTGATGATTGTTTTTACATCAATTATTTCTGAATCTATACCCCACCCCTTCATAAACCGAACCCTTGTAACAAGGAAAAACAATTAAAAACAGCTTAATGTTTTATGTATGCAATACTGTGTCTTCCTGCCTCTGCCAAGTGGGAGAATTAACCTCTTTTATCTTGTGTGGCGTCTTAGGACATCCTAAAATAATATGCTTAATTCATTTCCATAAACATTACCTGCCTTCTACAGTAAGACATTGTGTCAGGCATTAGAATTTGAAATATTTTTCCATCTATTTAACATTTTATTTTCCATGGAAAACATGGAAAACAATTTTAACATTTGTTTTAAAACTTTTGAGTTCCAGATTCTCTCCCTTCCTCCTACTCTTCATTGAGACACATGCAAAGTTATGCAAAACATAGAAATTTTTAGTGACCTTATGTCATCTAGGAGTTCATGGGATAGGTACCCTAATAAATCTTAGTTGCAAAGGAGCCATGCATAGTTCTCTAAAACATTTAAGGGAGGAAAGATCAGGCTCAGTTTGGTCTGGGAATGGGGCATGAGGAGCAATCACTATGAAATGACTATGAGGAAGTACTGAGCCCAAAAAAAGGTTTTTACATAATGTTTTTATTTATTTATTTTTCAATCACTTACATTTTCCACTGTCTCTCTCTTCCCACGCCCTTCCAGAGAAAGAAAAGTTCAGCTAAACTACCAACAAAACGAAAAGTCTAACGTTATGTGCTGGGGTACCCTATTCATGCTCAGCTTCCACCTCTGCAAAGGAGAGGTGTTGTATCATATCCCTTTTGGGCTTAACAAATCCTTATTTCATAGCTCTCAGTTTTAATTATTTTGGTAATCTTTTTCTTTAAACAGAACAAAAAACTTATTTATTTTTGTTCTGAACTTTAAAATAATATATTGAGAATTGTGTATCACAATTTGTTTAGTCATTCCCCCCATTCAGTGAGAATCTATTTTGTCTCCATTTTTTTGCCAGTAAGAAGAAAAACTATTCTAAATATTTCTATATATATTTGGGGTCTTTTTGGCAAAAACAATCTTGGGATGTGTGCTGAGTGGTGGAATGTCTTTTTCAAAGGATGTGGATCTTTTAGTCACTACTCTGTTCTCATAATTCCAAATTTCTTGGAACAGTGGGGTTTTAACATGACAGATAAGAGGCAGGAAAAGTACATTGCAGACATTACAGAACATAAAGGTGAGGATATTCACGTGATATGAGCCTGTGAGTAGTGTACTATAAACTTTCTCTCATAGTTTAAGCTGTCTTCTAGATAATAAATTCAAAATTATTTCTTTCCTAGGAGGAATATGATGAACTTCCAAAAGATGTTGCTGCTTCCATACCACAAGTTATGGATCTAAAAGTTGAATTAAAGGCTGAAGATTTCATAGTTGATGTAAGTTGCTGGCACTGTGATATCATTAACAAACATTTCTCCAAACCATGTGTAAGATTGTTCCTGTAAGCTGCTTCCAATTGTCCTCCTGTTACATTTAGTTTATGAACATTGACATTTTTACTGATTCTCACATCCCATTTTATAAAAAGGCGCAAATTTTGTTCGTCCTCAAATGAAAGGGATGTAAATTTAGCTGCCTATACCAGGCAGTGTATTTGGAGAGTCGATTGGGCTGGGTATGTTGATGTTTTGCTGTTTTAAAATTCAAGAGTTTATAATAATTCCCTTTATTTATATGAACAAATTGATGATCATGTCTAGAACAGGATTTGATAAAATGTCCTTGGACAGGAGAACAAACTCAATTGTTAACATTGTTCCTTAAAGGAAAATCCAGTTTGTTTTCAAACATACTTTCCAGGAAATCACGGAGTGAAGAGCAAGGACTATTTGTGTATTTCTCATCCCATAGCCAAAGGAAATGATGGAAGTTTGATGGCACTTATATTTCTACTTACTCTACCAAATGATAGGATCCACTCTGCTTGTAGGAACCTTTTGCCCAGGCTTAAAGCAAACTAAAAGGAAACAAATTCCTCGGGTTATTTTTAGCAGAATGTTTTCTTCAGCCTTGGTTAATTTTGTTGGTCTTAGTCATGATGATGGACGGTATTCCTTGGCTTGCCTCTCTAAGCTCAATAAGTGAAGTGGTATTGCTGTTCTGTAATTTTTTCTTTTATCTTCTGTTAAGGTTATCAACATGCATTATGGAATGCAAGAAAAAAATCCTATGGATCATGTTTATTTCTATTGCAAGAGTGACCGAAATAAAGCAATCATGATTACAAAAGATCAGGTAAACATTCAAATTAGGTCAAAATAAATTTGCTATTGTGACATGTCATGTCTATCCACCTGTCTAACATTTTTAATGCAGTTCGAAAGAGTTGGTGTTTTGGCTGGGAGGGAGGATTGATATTTTATTATGAATTATGGGGCATAATGATTAGAAAGGAAAGTTATAGAATCTTTTTTTTTTTTTTAATACCTTTAGTGATAGTATGTGAGGCTACTAGGTGACTCAAGGAATAGAGTGCTGAGTGTGGAATTGGGAAGACCTGAGTTCAAATCCTTCAGGTGCTTACTCACTGTGTGACCCTGAGCAAGTAACTTTTGGGTCCCCTAATCCACTGCAGTAGGAAATATCACTTGCCTCTCCAGTGTATTGATGGTCCACAGGGTCCACCACCCCTGATTGGCTGAGACAGCATCCAAGTGGGAACATGATTGGTGGGGAGATTTAGTGTCTTACCTGCTTTGTGATTCAGGAAAGAAATGATGAGTTCTTTCTTTTGAAAAGGTTTCACAGCTTCTCCCTAAAAAATTTGCTGAACAGCTTATCCGAGTGTACTGTAAGAAAACAGATAAGCAAAGTTTAGCGGCTGCCAGGCAGTATTTTGTTCAGTGGTGCATGAACAAAAACTTCACCAAACCACAGGTAAGTCATTTATTACTCTTTTCTTAAATCATTTCCTTCTAAACATCCAGAGAAAGAAGGGGGTTTTTTCTTACCTCCTCATTTCTTTGGAACCTGACAAAATTATATTTAAAATAATTTGATTATCATTTCAAATATAAATGAATGTCTGTTTTGTTTTGCTTTTTTTTTTGTTGTTGTTGTTTTAATATTGAGCCCTAGATACTTTAGTGAGGGTTTAACAAAAGTTCAGTAAGGGATATCTCTGAAATTCTTCAGAAACTACTCTGGGATCACTCCTCTAATCCAGTTCCTGCCTCAAGGGCACTCACTATATTATGCTGGAAATATACAACATACAGCTAAAAGAGGATAATGAAAAAGGTACAAATGGAGCAGTGATGAACTATCATCATCAGTGATTCCATCTCTAAATCTCTTCACCTTTAGTCTTCCAGAATAAAAGTTGACTGTGATAAGACTTTCCTTTCATTCTGCCTCATCAGTCTATGCTAATAAGAACCCAATCATCAGATCCTTATCCTCCTTAGTCACTCTGTCACATTGAGTTCCTCATTTCTTGCTATTATAAACCTTGTAATTTAAAAGACTAAAATTAGGCCCTTCTACCCAAACTATGCTCTGTCCTTTTAATAATCAAATTGATGGAGTCAGCTGATATCTCAGTCTAGATGATTCCCATATCTGCAGTTACCCTTTCTCTCTCTTTTGAGCTTTAGTCCAAAATTTGTAATTGCCCGCTGGACGTGTTCACTTGGATGTGTCTCATAGGCATCTCGAGCTCAACACGTGAAGAACAAAACTTTTCCCCTAAGTTGTCCCCTGGTTCTAATTTCCCCATTTTGGGCAATTGCATCATAATCCTTCTAGTTATATAATATTACATTAGGAGTCCCTGTGCTTGACCATTTTCACTGAGCCCACTCTGACCTTATGCCCATTTATGCACATTTTAATTCTGTTTTTATGCCCACCGTGTGCTGTCTTACTGCCTGCTGTCTAAAATTCAGATTTCTTTGCTTATCATTCAGTACTCTCTGTACTCTAGCACTGGCCTGCTTTTTCTTCTCTTCTCCTGTCAGTTGTCTTCCTACCACATCTTATTGAATCCCTTAAGATTTCTCTTTTTTTCCTTCTCTGCAGTCTTGTATTTGAAAGTCATGTTCTCTATTAAACTCTGGTCTTATTTGAATAGATATTCCTCTTTTTCCCCCTGAAGAATTATACTCAGTTTTGCTGGGTAGGTGACTCTTGGTTGTAATCCTAGATTCTTTATCTTCTGGAAGTGCATTATTCCTAACTGTGACTCCATGTATTTAAACCTTTGTTGGGTTTCTTTCTGACTGCTTGTAGAATTTTCTCCTAAAGTGGAACTTGGCTATAATATTGGCTCTGAAATTTGGGCTTTAACATTCCTGGAAGTTTTGCTTTTTTGGATCTCTTTGAGGAAGTGATTAGTTGATTCTTATTTTACCCTCCGATGCAAGTATATCAGGGGACTTTTGGTTGATAATTTTTTGAAAGATGATGTCTTGGGTTTTGTTTTTTAAATTATGGCTTTCAGAGAGTCCAATAATTTTTAAATTCTTTCTTCTCCGTGTGTTTTCCAATCAGTTATTTTTTTACTGAGTTATTTCATATTTTCTTCTGTTTTTTCATTCTTTCGATTTTGTTTTTATTGTTTCTTGATGTCTCATGGAGCTCTACTTGCCCGTTTCTAAATTTTTTTTAATTATTACCTTCAATGACCTTTTGATTACCATTTTCTATTTGGCCCTATTCTGTTTCTTTGATTTTTAAAAATCCTTTTTTTTGGAACCTACCCAGGGATTGTTTTTGGGCTTTTAACCAATTCACTTTTTTTTTTTGAGTCTTTTTTGTGTAACACTTTTGACTTTGTTCTGCATTTTTTGGTTATTTTCCTAGCCTATTTCTTGAATTTTAACTTTGTGTAAAAGTTGGCTGTGCTCCCAAGGCATACAGGAGGCATTATCCCAAGCTTCAAGTTTTTCATGTTGCTGCTTTCAGAAAGAGGTAGTTTTATGCATCTGTGAGTTTTCAGTTCTTCCAAGGTGACGTGCTTTAAGAAGAGTCATTGCCCTTCTGGCTTGGGCTGTGGTGTGTGAGTGACCACAAGTGTTCTTTTTTTAATTGTTAAATTTTTTTTTTCACTTGGAACTGTGACCAAGATTTCCGTGTACTCCCTAAGGTTAGTGGGACTGTGGCCTAGAACCATGTGTGGCCACATAACAGCATGTCCCATACCTAGTGCCAGTGCAGAGCTCCCTGTTGTCTCGTTCTGGGCCAGCTGTAACTCCCTTACAGTCTGTGGCCTGAGAGTCTGGACGCTGCTGAAGCTGATTCAGGCACCCGCCAGCCTGGTCATGCTGCTGCCGGCTCGGGGTGTGGGCTCTGGGATGTGGACGCTGCTCCACTCCCACCTGCTGATACAGACTTTCTTCTGCGTTGCCTTGAGATGCAGAATTGTTTTACCCTGACCTTTTGTTGGTTCTGCTGCTCTAGAATTTGCTTTGAGGCATTATTTTAAAGCTGTTCAGAGGGGATTTTGGGAGAGCTCAGGCAAGTCTCTGCCTTTACTCCACTCTCTTAGAGCTGCCCCTCATATTATTAATTTTCAAATTTTCATAAGTGTTATGATGATTAATAGAATTTTAATTAAAGCAAAAGAAAATCGTAGAACTTAAGCTATAAATATGTATATATATATATATATATATATATATATATATATATATATATATATATATATATATATATATATATATATATATATAAAGAGAGAGAGAGAGAGAGAGAGAGAGAGAGAGAGAGAGAGAGAGAGAGAGAGAGAGAGAGAAAGATTTGGGCTCATCAGAGGAATAATGTGGACAATGTGTTTGTGTTCTGAGCCATATTAATGAAACCCAGGATTCCCCACTGTGGTTTACTCAGTGGGAAAAGTTCCCTACCCACAAACATGTGCTCGTGGCCCCTTAGGGACGACAGGAAGGTGTAAAAGGTTTGGCGCAGCCCACCCCATTTAGTAGAAATACACTGGAGAACCCTTGCTGGCAGGCCAGCAGTGTCATCCTGTTGCTGGGGGTGGGGGTCTGTAAGACCAGACAGCGAAGCTTAATTCTTTCCCTTTTGACGAGGCTCCCTGGACTCGTGCAGTCAGGGCAGAGCCCGGGGTTCTGAGCTTAGGCCGATGGGTACAAGGAGAGGGGCTGGGGGTTGGCCCAAGTCCTCGTCCGGGCTCCGCCGCCAGGTGGCTGAATTGCTGGGGGCCCGAGTCAGCCAGCTGCTTCACCTCCAGTCATTGAGTGGGAGCAGGTCCGTTTGGTTGAGCTCATTTTCTGAGTCTCATGATTGTACCTGTCCACACGTGCAGGTTAAGTGCTATGAGAGATTGTGCTGTAACTCTTGTCATTTTTTTTTTCTTGAAAAATAGGATGGTGATGTTGTGGCCCCAAAACTAACACCCATGAAAGCCAGTTGGAATCTCCGGTGTAGAGAGCAAAGTCCAGATCTTCATAGAGAGAGTTCCAACATCAAAACCAACCTTTTTCAGGAAAAAAAGTAATAGAATGGGAATTTCCACTTCTCTGCTTCTTGTAAAGAGATGTGCCCCAGTCCCAATGCTGCAAGAAGGTTTCATCGCACCTATCCTTTTTCTTGGCTTCTTCAAACAAAGCTGTTGTGCATATATCCTCAGTCAGAAGCTGATCAGCATGTAAATAAATCACACCATCTTTTTCTTTCAAATAGACTTGGGGAGCTGAGAGCTGCAAACAGGGAAATCTTAACGTAATCAGTATTTATAATAAATTCTGTAGTAATTTCAAGATTTTAGTTGCAATAGTGCAAGACATTTTATATGAGGAAACAAGAAAATTTGATATCACTTAAGTATATATGCAGACTGCAGGAAAAGCATTCTTTCCAATTTGGCATGGTATCTATAACTCTTAATTCTTTATGTTTAAAAAAAAAAAAAAAAAAAAGCATCATCCTTTTTATACCTTCAATTCCTGTGGGAGAAAAACTGTCTTAAAAATTTATGGGAAAGGGGCAGCTCCATGGTGCAGTGGATACAGCACCAGCCCTGAAGTCAGGAGGATCTGAGTTCAAATCTAACCTCACACATTTAACACGTGCTAGCTGTGTGACTCTGGGCAAGTCACTTAACCCCAATTGCCTCAGCCAAAAAAAAAATGGAAAATAGACTTAATAGACTTGGGTTGTGAGACGAGGATCTGATAATGCCCCTCTCCAGCCCTGGTTAAAATAGCAGAACCCTTTGGGGCCCTCTGAGGTAAGTGCATGCCTGAGTAAGGTACCAGACCTCATCCTGCTGGCTGGTCTTCTGAGGACTAAGGGAGGGCATGTTTGGAGCTGGCACTTGGGAGAAAAAGCCGTTTCTAGGGAAGATGCGCCAGGCTTCGTTGTTCCAGACAAGTGTGCCAAGGCAATGTTGCTCCTCCTTCAGCTGGATGACTTCCCTTTCACTCACCAGATGTGGCTCACCCTTATTTCTGAATAAATTATGCGGAAGAAGTCCTTGTTGCAAAAACAAAGACCACCACCTTCCCCAAGCATGGTGCAGAAGTGCTATTGCCTGCACAAAATGCTGGTCGGGGAGAAGGGCCCGGCTTTGCCGACTCCCTCGGGACTTTCTCCGAGGCTGTCAGGGCCGGGCCAGTGCCGAACCTCCCTTTTCCCAAGGGACCAGAGTGGGAATGGATGAGTCAGGAACCCTTTGGCCTGGGTGTGCACCTGTGGGGTACAGGCCGTGTCCCCAAAGCAGCTGTGCTCAGGTATTTCCAGACTGTTCTTTGGAAAGTAAAGTCTTCCATGCCCTTGAAGACCAAAATCTTTGTGGAAGCCTCTACGCCCCCCGTCTGGAATCACCTTTGCCCTTTCTGATTCTTTGTGGCACATATGTCCTTCTCGTGTTCAGTGTTGAGTGTGTGCCCCCGTGTCTCAGTGTCTTCGCACCTCCTGTACCTGACATGAGGCCTGACGCAAAATAGACCCGGAGACCTGAGATCCCAGGACCTCGGCATCCACCGGCCTCTGACCTTCGAGGGGATTCTCTCCAGAAGTCCGAATGGGCGGCCGCCTTTCCCTGGTCAGGCTCCCAGCTTTAGGATCACACAGGAAGGGGATTAGGGATAGTGATAAAGTTGACATGGGGCAGCTAGCTGGCGCACTGGGCAGAGCACCAACCTGGGAGCTCGAAGGTCCTGATCCAGATGCAGCTTCAGATATAGCATCTCTATAGAATTCAGATGTAGCATATGTATTTATATATGTATTTATTATTAGCTTTTATTCCTAAAGTAGCATCTCTATAGTATTTATTATATATTATATTGCATATGTATTTATATCAATTTTTGTTAATAAAGTAGTGTCTTTAGTATTTATTATGTTACATTATATGTATTTATTATTGGTTTTTATTCATAAAGTAGTATCTCTAGTGTTTATTATATTACATTACATATGTATTTATCATTGGCTTTTATTCATCAAGCAGTATCTCTACAGTATTATGTTATATATGATATTGTTATATAATTATATAATACACATGTGTATTTATTACATAATTACATATAATTCATACCATTGTATCATATTATAGATAGGTGCTACGTGTACTACCTTAAGTATAATATTCTAAATATGTTATTACTTATCTAAAATCTATGTAATCTAAAACCTATCACTTATAGATTATCATTATTAACCATAATAGTATAATCCAGATATATCCATGATATCCATGATGGTTAATCCTCACCCCCATCATTATTGCCGACAAAGCCCTCTGAGCCTCTTCTTCCAACCTCCAGAAGTCCTGATCCTGAAAAGGTTTTCTCTGTTCGGCCAGTTCTTCTCCAGGGTGGGCAGGTTAAGCCTCGCTTTTCTAGTCAGGCTTCCTCTCCTCCTCTCACTTCTGGTTCAGCTACCTGCAGAGCTGCTCTTCTTCCAGGACTCTTCTAGGAATTAGCTTAGAATCTTTCCTGCCCTTTCCTAAGCCCAGCCCCTGTTGCAGCTTCTGGTTCCAGCTGGAAAGGCTCCACCAGTCAAGCAGTTATCAACTTACACAATAAACTGGAACTCTATAAACACACACAAATACACTCTCCCCACACTCTTACCCAGGCTAAGAGCAACCAGGAGAATCTAGAGCTTCTCAGCCTCTGCAGTCCATCACTCTATCCATCCATTCAGTAAGCACTTAATGAGCAATTACTAAATGCCAGGAACTGTATGAGGCTCTAGGGACTCAGACAGTAATGATATAGCCCCTATCCTAAAGAATAATTTATATTCTATTAGGCGAAAGTCCCTTTTTTCCCCTAGAAAATCAAAATCCAGCTGAGATTTCACACTTGGACCTTCCTTCACATCTTTGACTGAAGGCATTGGTTCTTGTTAATAGGCTAAAACTTATGTAATTAGAATAACCATCCTGGCCCTTAAGAAAAAACTTCCCTCCTTTCTTGCAGAAATGAAGGACACATATTGTCAAACACTCTAATTTATCGGTTGGTTTTCCTGAACTGCTTTTTTTCCCCTCTTAAAATTTTTTTTCTTACCAGTCTAACAGGTGATTGCTCTACTGTGCTGGCAAACAAACAGGCAGGGCTACCAGCTCTTACTTTTGCTTCTACTCATATGTAAATATTAATTATTATTACATTTGAAAGGATCACCTCTATGAGGCAGGTAGGTAATATAGTGGCTACAATACAAGAGTCAGATAAATCAGATTTCAAATCCTACCTCAAATACTTATTAGCTAAAGATAATTCATTTTGCCAGCTTAAGAGGCAAAGTAAACATTGAAACACAAACAGGAAACAATTTTTTAAAAAAGCAAAACCTATCTTTACCTCTATAGAGGAAGAAAATTTTAAATCACCATGCTCCGTGTATAGCCCAAATTCAGCTATAGCAAGATCTGCCCTAGAATTTCTAATATTCCTAAGTGGTGCTATTTTTTCTTCTTTTTCTTCCATTAGCTGTGGAAATATGGTCAAGAGCCTTATTTTCCGTATCTTTAATGTAAAACAATAAAACTTGCAACATGTACGTCACACCAAGCTATTAACAACCAACTTCCTAAGAAAAAGTCCCCAGGACCAGATGGATTTACATGTGAATTCTACCAAACATTTAAAGAGCAACTAACTCCAATGCTATGTAAACTATTTGAAAAAATAGGGATTGAAGGAGTCCTACCAAATTCCTTCTATGACACAGACATGGTACTGATACCTAAACCAGGTAGATCGAAAACTGAGAAAGAAAACTATAGACCAATTTCCTTAATGAATATTGATGCTAAAATCTTAAATAAGATATTAGCAAATAGACTTCAGAAAATCATCCCAAGGATAATACACTATGACCAAGTGGGATTTATACCAGGAATGCAAGGCTGGTTTAATATTAGGAAAACTATTAGTATAATTGACCATATTAATAATCAAATTAATAAAAACCATATGATCATCTCAATAGATGCAGAAAAAGCATTTGATAAAATCCAACATCCATTCCTACTAAAATCGCTTGAGAGTATAGGAATAAATGGACTATTCCTTAAAATAATAAGGAGCATATATTTAAAACCTTCAGTAAACATCATATGTAATGGCGATAAACTAGACCCTTTCCCTGTAAGATCAGGAGTGAAACAAGGTTGCCCACTATCACCATTACTTTTCAATATAGTACTAGAAACTCTAGCCTCGGCAATAAGAGCCGAGAAAGAGATTCAAGGAATTAGAGTAGGAAATGAGGAAATCAAATTATCACTTTTCACAGATGATGTGATGGTATACTTAGAGAACCCCAAAGACTCTGCTAAAAAGCTAATAGAAATAATTCAGAATTTTAGTAAAGTTGCAGGATACAAAATAAATCCACATAAATCCTCAGCATTTTTATACATTAACAACACAATCCAACAGCAAGAGATACAAAGAGAAATTCCATTCAAAATAACGGTCGATAGTATAAAATATTTGGGAATATATCTACCAAAGGAGAGTCAGGAATTATATGAGCAAAATTACAAAACACTTGCCACAAAAATAAAGTCAGATTTAAATAATTGGAAACACATTCAGTGCTCTTGGATAGGCCGAGCGAATATAATTAAGATGACAATACTCCCTAAGCTAATCTATTTATTTAGTGCTATACCAATCAGACTTCCAAGAAACTATTTAAATAACCTAGAAAAAATAACAACAGAATTCATATGGAACAACAAAAGGTCGAGAATCTCAAGGGAAGTAATGAAAAAAAAAATTAAGTGAAGGTGGTCTAGCTGTACCTGATCTAGAACTATATTATAAAGCAACAGTCACCAAAACCATTTGGTATTGGCTAAGAAATAGACTAGTTGATCAGTGGCATAGGTTAGGTTCACAGGGCAAGATAGTGAATAAAAATAGCAATCTAGTGTTTGACAAACCCAAAGATCCCAAATTTTGGGATAAGAATTCATTATTTGACAAAAACTGCTGGGAAAACTGGAAATTAGTATGGCAGAAACTAGGCATGGACCCACACTAAACACCACATTCTAAGATTAGATCAAAAGGGGTCCAAGATTTAGGCATAAAGAACGAAATCATAAATAAATTGGAGGAACATGGGATGGTTTACCTCTCAGACTTGTGGAGGAGGAAGGAGTTTGTGTCCAAGGGAGAACTAGAGACCATTATTGATCACAAAATAGAAAATTTTGATTACACCAAATTAAAAAGTTTCTGCACAAACAAAACTAATGCAAACAAGATTAGAAGGGAAGTAACAAATTGGGAAAACATTTTTACAATTAAAGGTTCTGATAAAGGCCTCATCTCCAAAATATACAGAGAACTGACTCAAATTTATAAGAGATGAAGCCATTCTCCAATTGATAAATGGTCAAAGGATATGAACAGACAATTTTCAGATGATGAAATTAAAACTATTTCCGCTCATATGAAAGAGTGTTCCAAATCACTATTGATCAGAGAAATGCAAATTAAGACAACTCTGAGATATCATTACACACCTGTCAGATTGGCTAAGATGACAGGAACAAATAACGATGAATGTTGGAGGGGCTGTGGGAAAACTGGGACACTGATGCATTGTTGGTGGAGTTGTGAAAGAATCCAACCATTCTGGAGAGCAATCTGGAATTATGCCCCAAAAGTTATCAAAATGTGCATACCCTTTGACCCAGCCATACTACTACTGGGCTTATATCCCAAGGAAATACTAAAGAAGGGAAAGGGACATGTATGTGCCAAAATGTTTGTGGCAGCCCTTTTCATAGTGGCTAGAAGCTGGAAGTTGAATGGATGCCCATCAATTGGAGAATGGTTGGGTAAATTATGGTATATGAATGTTATGGAATATTATTGTTCTGTAAGAAATGACCAACAGGAGAAATACAGAGAGGCTTGGAGAGACTTACATCAACTGATGCTGAGTGAAACGATCAGAACCAGAAGATCATTATGCACTTCAACAATGATACTGTACGAGGATGTATTCTGATGGAAGTGGATATCTTCAACATAGAGAGGAGCTAATCCAATTCCAATTGATTATTGATGGACAGAACCAGCTACATCCAGAAAAGGAACACTGGGAAATGAGTGTAAACTGTTATTTTTACCTTCTGAATCCAATTCTTCCTGTCAACAAGAAATTCGGTTCTACACACATATATTGTATCTAGAATATACTGTAATATATTTAACATGTATAAGACTGCCTGCCATCTGGGGGAGGGGGTTGGGGGAGGAAGGGAAAAAATCTGAATAGAAGTAAGTGCAAGGCATAATGTTGTAAAAAATTACCCATGCATATGTACTGTCAAAAAAAAGTTATAATTATAAAATAAAATAAAAATTAAATTAAAAAAAAACATGTACGTCACAGGGTTTGTTGTGGGAAACATGTTTTGTAAACCTTAAGATGTTATAGAAATATTAATTATCACTTTTGGAAAGCGTTACCTCTTTGAGGTGGCTGATGGTATAGAGGATTGATTTCTAGGTCTGACATCAGAAAGCCCTTGAGTTCAAGTCCAGCCTCAGATAACTTATTAGTGTGATTCTGGGCAAGTCACTTATGTACCTCTTGCCTCAATAAGATAACATCTATCTTATAGGGTTGTTATGAGGCTTAAATCAGATTTTACTTGTATAAAATAGATAATTGTTTAGATGTACAATACTTGGCAAAGCAATATATAAAATACAAATATGTGTATGTAAAAATATGATATGAATATTTTAAACTGCCAGGAGTTACTGACATGACATACCTTTGAGTCAAAGGGTACTAGGGAGGAGACCCTGAAGGCGGAGCCTGGGGCCTGAGATTGCTTGGCATAAGGATAAAGAGGTTCTACTAAGGATTAGCAGCTTCTTTGGCCTGATGGAAAGAGCAGAGGAAAAGTTTCCTTCTCCAAGTTTCCAGCAGCAGGGTGAGGTGGAAAGAATTGTCAGGGCCTTTGGGTGGAATGATATTTAAATCTGAGACAAATTCCATTACTCCAGATGTTCAGAGCAAAGGACCAGCAGATCATCAAATGGTACTGATAATCTTTTTGTGGACATATAAACTTCAAAATTTTATTGACAACTTTGAAATGATTTGTACATGTTAATGGACTAACACCAAGGTGGTCCAGATAAGAGTTAGACTGTTCCCCCCACAAAAATCCTTATAAAAATGAGATTTCAGAGGCAGGTAGATGGCACTGTGGATAGAGCACGGGAATCAGGCCTCAGACATTTCATACTTACTGAGTGATTCTGGGTAAGTCACTTAACCCAAACTGCCTTGTCCAAAAGAAAAAAATGAGACCTTTAAACTCTTGACATCATCCCACAACACTTCCATCTCCATGAAGTCCATGCTCCTGTGTGCTCCTAATTTATACGCATGACATTGTATTTCCTCCTTTATTCTTCCAGAGAATAAAAAATGTTTTAAAAGAGAAAGTAAATGTAAAAGGCCCTGATTCCCCAGAGCAAAACAATAAAGTAAGCAAAAGCTCTTCTTCCTTTCTTCCAATTGCAGATGGCACAGCTCCCAGTCTGATCAATTAGTCTTCTGACTTTTTTTTCTGTTTGGCTTCCATCAGCTAAAATTTTACTGTTTAAAAAAAAATTAAAGCTTTTGAAAAATGAATACAAGGGATAATGTTATAAAAAATTACTCATACATATGTACTGTCAAAAAATTTTATAATTATAAAATAAAAAAAAATAAATAAAAAATTAAAGCTTTTTATTTACAAATCATATGCATGGGTAGTTTTTTCAATATTGATCCTTGCAAAACCTTTTGTTCCAAATTTTCTTCTCCCCTCTCCCCTATCTAGCAGGTAGTCCGATACATGTTTTAATCATTTCCTAAGAAAGTTTTACTTATATTGATCACAATAAAAAAAAGGAGCTGGAAGTAATCTAGAACTAACTATCACTGCCAAGGGAAGAAGTATGACAGCCAAGGATAATACCTGTTTAGAATGAAAACTTTTTGGTCAAATTTTATGGAGGATGAGAATGGAGTTTGCATATACAATTTTGCATTTACAAATGACAAGGGAGCCCCGAAATTCTCTAATGCTCCTTCAAGGAGAAAGTCTCCTTGAATCCTGTGTCTGTGAGACCCACCCCCAGGAACCAAGCAAGATAAAGTGGTTTATCTTGGTGGAACTAGTTGAAGTATTCAATTCCAAGATTGAAAACACTCAAAAACAGTCCCAGTAAGTGGTCTCATCTAGGCCCGGGGGCAGTGAGAGCATTGAGCCCTTTTTTGCTTTTTCTAACTCTGAGTCTCTGATCTGAGAGATACCATCCCACACAAGATTTTTTTTTTTAAGTTTTCCAAAGTCTCAGAGAACGCTGGAATGATTTCAGTAGAGTATATGCATGTCCTAAAGAAAAATGAGCATCAAAGGTGAACAAAAAGGGCTTTTTTTTTTTTTTTTTTTTTTAGGACAAAGAGAACTTAGTCCTCCCAATTCTGCATGGAAAGAGAGGGGAAATTGACATCTGAACAGGGTCTCACCAGATGTCCAAGTCAATCGCCTGTTTCTGTCTGAGTCAGATGTAGTTTACCAACCAAAAAGAGTCTGCAATGTGTTAACTAGCCCCGAAGTACTGATTACCATTTTCTGAGGTATTTTGCTGAGGAAATGATGCTCCAGCTCAGAGTACAACAGGGGGCAGTGGCGGTGAAAAATAGCCTCGTTCCAAAGCGGAGGCAGCGGGAGACAGCTTCGGAATCTGGAAAAGGAAGACAAGAGGAAAGAGCCCCTTTAAGAAGAAACAAATCCAAAAGCGCACCTCCGCCTTAGAGGCCTGCAAGGACCTTCAGGCACTTGTGGATTGGTGAATGGGAGGAGATTTAGGGAAGACGGTCAAGTACAGCTTAGGGACTGAGCAGTCTCCTGGCCCCCAGCGAGATCGGGCTTCACCTCCCTCTGATTTAGCCTCCTCCCCAATGCACAGGCGACTCCTGGCAGACTTGTGATGGAAAGTGCCATTTACCAAGAGGTGGAATGTGGATCAAACCACAGCATTTTCACTTCCTGTGGTTGTTTGCTTGAATTTTTTTTCTTTCTCATTTTTTTTTTTCCTTTTTGATCTGATTTTTCTTGCAGGGCATGATGAATATGGAAATGTATTTAGAAGAATTGCTTGCTGTGTTGGGGAGGGGAGAAGTAAGAAAGAGGGAGAAAAATTAGGAATGCAAAATTTTATAAAGGTAAATGTTGAAAACTATCTTTGCATTTATTTGAAAGAATAAATATTTTATTTATTTTTAATCAATAAATTTAAAATAAAATTATATTTTAAATATAAAATATTTTAAAATTTTAAAACATTCCACAAATGTTCAACTTGAATTTTGTTTTTAGCAGCCCCATTTCATTGTCTTTAAAGCAATAGAATTGGATTCCTCTGAAATGCTTTTCACTTCTAAATCTGATCCCATTACTTGATCCAGAGATGAGGAAGCTATATGGCTTAGTGGTATAAGAAGAGGCATATAGGAGGTTACTGCAATAATCTTGTTTTTATGGCAGTGAGAATTTTTACTAAGGAAGATCTATTTCAGAGGTTCATTTCTTTTTTTTTTATTAATTTTATAATTATAATTTTTTTTACAGTACATATGCATGGGTAATTTTTTTATACAACATTATCCCTTGTACTCACTTCTGTTCAGAATTTTCCCCTCCTTCCCTCAACTCCCTCCCCTAGATGGCAGGCATTCCCATACATAAATAGGTTATAGTATATCCTAGATACAATATACATGTGCAGAACCAAATATTTTATTGTTGTTATTGCAAAAGAAGAATTGAATTCAGAAGATAAAAGTAACCTGGGAAGAAAGGCAATAGTGCAAACAGTTTACACTCATTTCCCAATGTTCCTTCTCTGGGTGTAGCTGATTCTGTCCAGCATTGATCTTGGAATTGGATTAGCTCTTCTCTATGCTGAAGATATCCACTTCCATCTGAATATATCCGAATACAGTATCATTGTTGAAGTGTATAATGATCCCCAAGTTCTGCTCGTTTCACTTAGCATCAGTTGATGTAAGTCTCTCCAAGCCTCTCTGTATTCATCCTGTTGGTCATTTCTTACAGAACAATAATATTCCATAACATTCATATACCATAATTTACCCAACCATTCTCCAATTGATGGACATCCATTCATTTTCCAGTTTCTAGCCGCTACAAAAAGGGCTGCCACAAACGTTTTGGCACACACAGGACCCTTTCCCTTCTTTAGTATTTCCTTGGGATATAAGCCCAGTAGTACCACTGCTGGATCAAAGGGCATGCCCAGTTTGATAACTTTTGGGGCATAATTCCAGATTGCTCTCCAGAATGGTTGGATTCTTTCACAACTCCACCAACAATGCATCAGTGTCCCAGTTTTTCCACATCCCCTCCAACATTCATCATTATTTGTTCCTGTCATCTTAGCCAATCTGACAGGTGTGTAGTTGTATCTCAGAGTTGTCTTAATTTGCATTTCTCTGATCAGTAGTGATTTGGAACACTCTTTCATATGAGTGGAAATAGTTTCAATTTCATCATCTGAAAATTGTCTGTTCATATCCTTTGACCATTTATCAATTGGAGAATGGTTTGATTTCTTATAAATTAGAGTCAGTTAGTTCTCTATATATTTTGGAGATGAGGCCTTTATCAGAACCTTTAACTGTAAAAATATTTTCCCAATTTGTTACTTCCTTTCTAATCTTGTTTGCATTAGTTTTGTTTGTACAACAGCTTTTTAATTTGATCTAATCAATTTTTTCTATTTTGTGATCAATAATGATCTCTAGTTCTCCTTTGGTCACAAATTCCTTCTTCCTCCACAAGTCTGAGAGGTAAATTATCCTATGTTCCTCTAATTTATTTATGACCTCATTCTTTATGCCATGGACCCATTTTGGTCTTATCTTAGTATGTGGTGTTAAGTGTGGGTCCATATCTAATTTCTGCCATACTAATTTTGAGTTTTCCCAACAGTTTTTGAAAAATAGTGAATTCTTATCCCAAAAGTTGGGATCTTTGGGTTTGTCAAAGATTAGATTGCTATTTTTATTCACTATCTTGCCCTGTGAACCTAACCTATGCCACTGATAAACTAGTCTATTTCTTAGCCAATCCCAAATGGTTTTGGTGACTGCTGCTTTATAATATAGTTTTAGATTAGGTACAGCTAGGCCACCTTCATTTGATTTTTTTTTTATTAATTCCCTTGAAATTCTCTGTTAGATTCTTATTGTGCAACAAGAAATTCGGTTTTGCACACATATATTGTATTTAGGATATACTGTAACACATTTAACATGTATGGGATTGCCTGTCATCTAGGGGAGGAGGTAGAGGAAGGGAGGAGAAAATTCGGAAAAGAAGTGAGTACAAGAGATAATGTTCTAAAAAAAAAATTACCCATGCATATGTACTATCAAAAAAATTATAATTATAAAATTAAAGAAATTCTCTGTTAGGGTTCTACTCTCCTAACTAATGCTAATAGAGCCAGGAGAACAAGCTAGACCTCCCCACTGCCAGCCTGCCCCGGCTCAGATCCAAAGTCCATAAATCCCAAGCTGTAGCCATACCTGCCTGAATTCCTCTGCATGAAGGACTTTGCTCTCTCTCCGGGGTGGGGGGAAACCAAGCCTCCTCAATGCCAGGGCCCTGGGCAGTTGGCACAAGTGGGGGCACAGGCTCATCCTCAGCCTCTCCTTCTCCTAAGTCCCAAGGACATGAATTTCCCGGCTCCCTGGGGAGGAACATGGGGATGTTTCCCATGGAGTTGGGCCCAGCTGAGGTGGTTTCCTCACAGAGACCTCTGGTGATCCCACTGGGAGGGTTTCTCTGCTCCTGGCCCTGCTGAGCTTGTGCTGTTCCAGGGGGGATACCTCTCTGGGTATCAGTTTCTTTATCTCTCACATGAGGTAGTTAGACTAAATAAAGAACTCTTAACCTAGAGTTCATGAACTTGGATGGGAAAAAAATGGCATCTTTATTTTTACTAACAATTTATCATTTTCTTCAATTCTGAATGTGGGCCACAAACCACAAAAGTAGTAGTAATGTCTGTGACTTTGTCACCAAGAGAAATCACCAATATTTTCACAGCCCATTAAAATCCCTGGAGATATTTTGAAATATCTTACGTTCAGCACTACTTTCAAGTTATTATAATTATTAGACTCTCCAATTTATCTGTATTTGAAATATATAACCTTGTCATTTAAGGCAGCTAAATGGTATATAGGAAATAAAAAGAACTGAGCTCAAATCCTATTGTAGAGATTTACTAGCTGTGTGACCCTGGGTAAGTCACTTTACTTCTACTTGCTTCAGATTCTTCATCTGTAAAATGGAGCTACCTTCCTCACAGGGTTATTTTGAAGATCAATGAGATAACATTTACAGAAAGTTACAAAAATTAACAAAACTTAAAGTTGTGTAAATATTAGCAATTATTAATGTACTCATGGAAAAGCACATGAGACAACTGTCACAAAGTTAGTTTCTGAAAAATATTTTCATAATGATATTTCAAGATAATTGGTTTCTTTTGTAATCCTGTGCAATTTTTTAGGAATTTAAAAATATTCTTCTGAGAAGGCCATAATAGGTTTCACTAGGGTGCCCAGGACACCAGTGGGAGACTAAATGGGCTCTAAAGTCCCTTCTTGTTCTAAACCTGTCCTGTGTGTGTATGTGTGTGTGTGTGTGTGTGTGTGTGTGTGTGTGTGTGTGTGTGTGCCTGCAGCACGCCCTCTCCAGCCAGCCTGATCCCTACCCTGAAGCCCTTTTAGCCCCTCCAGGTGCCTCTTACAGAACCTGGCCCCTGCCAACAGAGGGCACATTCTTCCTCTCCCCCATGCCAGGTTCCAGCTATCTTGGGCCTAGGACCTTGAAGGCAGTGTCAGCCCAGGCCAGGGCAAGGGCATCTGCAAGAATGTTTGTGGCAGCTCTCTTTGTAGTGGCCAGAAACTGGAAAATGAACGGATGCCCCTCAATTGGAGAATGGCTGAATAAATTGTGATATATGAATATTATGAAATATTATTGTTCTATAAGAAATGAGCAGCAGGATGATTTCAGCGAGGATTGGAGACACTCACATGAACTGATGCTGAGTGAAATGAGCAGGACCAGGAGATCGTTGTATACTTCAACAACAATACTATATGATGGTCAATTCTGATAGACGTGGCCCTCTTCAACAATGAGATGAACCAAATCAGTTCCAATAGAGCGGTAATGAACGGAACCAGCTACACCCAGTGAAAGAACTCAGGGAGATGACTACGAACCACTACATAGAATTTCCAATCCCTCTATTTTTGTCCACCTGCATTTTTTATTTCCTTCATGGGCTGATTGTACACTATTTCAAAGTCCGATTCTTTTTGTACAGCAAAATAACTGTTTGGACATGTATACATATATTGTATTTAACATATACTTTAACATATGTAACATGTATTGGTCAACCTGCCATCTGGGGGAGGGGATGGGGGGAAGGAGGGGAAAAATTAGAACAAAAGGTTTTGCAATTTTCAATACTGGAAAATTAACCTATGCATATATCTTGTAAATAAAACTTATAATTAAAAAAATAAAGAAAAAAGAGGGAATGCTGAAAATTATCCATGCATATGTTTTGAAACTAAAAAGCTTTAATAAAATAAATAAATAAATAAATAGCTAAGAAACCAGGTCAGCTAGATGAAACCATGGAGAAAGCACCCACCCTGGGGTCAGGAGAAGCTGAGTTCAAATGTGACCTCAGACATTTAACACTTTCTAGTTGTATGACTCTGGACAAGTCTCACCATCCCAATTGCATTGCTAGAAGAAAAAAAAAGCCTTCCTTTGGCCATGTCATCCCCTCAAGCTACCCTATGCCCAACCTTCCCTTCCTAAATTCTAGAAAAAATAGTCTATACTTTCAGCCTCCATTTCTTCTCCACCATCTTTCCTTCATTCCTGTCCTTGCACCTGCTCCCGACTCTTGGGACTTCACCTTGTTCCCAGCAGCTCTCTCACCCTGGAAGATACCCTCTGCCAATGGGTGACCTCCTGTAAGGATCTCCATGTAATACATGCCCTGCAGCTCTCCCTGCTCCGCCTCCTGTTCTCCAGACTTCTCCATCATGCCCCCTTCCCTCCTGTCCCCTTGATTTTCAGTAAGGTGGAGGGCTAGAAGCAGGGAGTAGCAAACTCCTCTTCCAGAGGAAAGAAATTGAATTTCCAGCTCATTCTAGTTGCATTTGTATTCTACCTGGATTCACTGCCCCTGGACAAGATCCCAGGATGAGTTGATCACTTCTCATGTCAATATTGTGCTGCTAACTTAAGCCTTATCTCAACCTCTTCTATCCCCTGGTTGGAGGGTCTTCCTCTGCAGAGGGCAGACATGGATTTGTGTCCTTTTTCCCTCAGTGCAGATGGCTCCCAAATCTCATCCCAGGGCTGAGCGGCCGCTCACTTCTCCCAGATGTGCTGGAGACCTTCCCTTACCTGTGCCCGGCACCCTGCGTCCCCGTGCCTGACGGAAGTATGCGACTATTATGGCTGCGATCATGCTTGTGGCTCTTCTTACTGTTATTGTGGATAGGGATTGCACTGTATAGGGAACTTCAGGGTGAGAAAGTTACTTCTATGACTGTGTAGCTTGAGACCTCCTAGAGTACTGAAAGGACAAGCTGGGGGCACCAGAGCGCAGAGTGCCCGCCGGGAGTCCAGAGGACTCGGGTCAAAGCCAGCCTCAGACACTAGCCTGTGACTCTGGGCAAGTCACTCAATCCTGTCTGCCTCAGTTTCCTCATCTGTAAAATGAGCTAGAGAAAAAATTGGCAAAACATTCCGGTATCTTTGCCAAGAAAACTCCAACTGTGGTCACGGGAGGCAGACGGGTGACTAGAATGGCCACAAGAGCATTAAGAAATTAGTCTCACAACCAGGATATATAGTCTGTATAACAGTACAGGCGCTGGAAGCAGGTCTTCTAGGGCTTCAGGCTTGTTTTCTATTCAATGCAACATAACACCTGGTTATTGCAGTGATTTATATTAACTCCGGTTACTATTCATTCATAAAGTAGCATCTCTATAGTATCTATTATATTATATTGTATATGTATTATCAGCTTTTATTCATAAAGTAGCATCTGTATAGAATTTATTATATTATATATGTATTTATTATTAGCTTTTATTCATAAAGTAGCATCTCTATAGTATTTATTATATATTATATTGCGTATGTATTTATATCAGTTTTTATTAATAAAGTAGTGTCTTTAGTATTTATTATGTTACATTATATGTATTGATTATTGGCTTTTATTCATAAAGTCATATCTCTATAGAATTTATTATATTATATATGTATTTCTTATTGGTTTTTATTCATAAAGTAGCATTTCTATAGAATTTATTATATTATATTATGTTTGTATTTATTATTGGGTTTTATTCATAAAGTAGTATCTCTAGTGTTTATTATATTACATTACATATGTATTTATCATTGGCTTTTATTCATCAAGCAGTATCTCTATAGTATTATGTTATATTATAACATACATGGTATATAGTATATATGATATTGTTATATAATTATATAATACACATGTGTATTTATTACATAATTATATATAATTCATACCATTGTATCATATTATTATAGATAGATGCTACATGTACTACCTTAAGTATAATATTCTAAATATATTATTACTTATCTACAATCTATATAATCTAAAACCTATCACTTATAGATTATCATTATTAACCATAATAGTATAATCCAGATATGTCCATGATATCCATGATGGTTAATCCTCACCCCCATCATTATTGCCCTTGTCTGTACAATTGGACTGATGGCTCTCCTGGGGAATGGAGGACTTCTGGGTAAGTCACTTAACCCAAACTGCCTTGTCCAAAAGAAAAAAATGAGACCATAAACTCTTGACATCATCCCACAACACTTCCATCTCCATGAAGTCCATGCTCCTGTGTGCTCCTAATTTATACGCATGACATTCTTTTTCCCCCAAAGCAATTGGGATTAAGTGATTTGGCTAGGATCACACAGTCAGAAAGTGTTAAGTGTTTGAACTCCAGATATCAGGGCTGGTGCTCCATTGACTGCACCACCTAGCTGCCCCTGGAGTGGGACTTTTTGCTTCTCCTTGTCCTTATCCTCTTTCTCATATTGCCTGCCTTTCTTCACCATCCCTGTCTCCTTACCTTTCACTGCTTGCCCCTATATTTGCTGCATTTAGAACCTGATATGCTTGGTCCAATTTCATAAATTTCACAAATTAATTAGTTTAAATATCAAAGGAAATAAAACAAGTATGGCTGAAGGGGCAATAGCAGATCTTAAACTATGTTATAAATCAGCAAGCATCAAAACCATTTTGTATTCCTTAAAAAAATAGCTATAGATCAATGGAATAGGCTAAACAAGGGAAAATCAGAAGCAATGAAACTCAATAACCTAGTATTTAGTAAACCAGAAAGTGCTTAAGAAAAACTCTAATGAAAATTGGAAAGCAGTCTGGCAGAAATTATATTATGCCCACATTTCATACTATATTCCATGAAGAATTCTAAGTGGACATATAACTTTTATTTTAAAAATCATAAAATAAAATATTAGAAGGAAATTGTATCTTTTACAGCTATCTGTAGGTGATTTATTCTTAACAAAAAGGATATAGAAGCAATTTCAAAAAATAAAATGCGAGATTTTTACTACATAAATGTGAAAAGTTTTTGTACAAACAAAATTAATGTATCTGACTTGACAGCTAAAATCCCTTCTTCAACAAGATGCCTTTCCTGGTCATCCTTAATCTTAATGTCTTCCTCAGAGGTTAATTTTTTTGTCTTTCTTTGTGTCCCTTTTGCTGAGCAGGAATCTGGGACTTAATAATTGCTTATTAACATGACTTATCCAGAACAAGAAAGGAAATGTTTAACTTGCTTTAAAATACAACAAATATGATAAATACAGAGAAGTGGGGGGAAATCTACATGAACTTATGCATAATGAAGTAAGCAGAGCCAAGAAAATAATATATACAAAAACTACAACAATGGAAATGGAAAAAAATCAGAAAAATAATTTTTTTAAAAATGTTATAAAATTCCAAAGAATAAACACAGTCCAAGAAAGAGATGAGAAGACACCCCCCCACTCAAGTCCTACAGAAATAGGAGGTTTACAGATCCAATGCTGTGGTATTTTGTACATGTTTTTAGACTTTTTGGATGTATGGTTGACTTTTGTTACTTTTTTTTTAAAAAATGCTATATAGAATGCCTCTCTGGGAGAAAGCAGCAGAAGGGGTGCTGGGAGAAATTTTAGAAACATAAAAATTAAAGATACCAATTTTTAAAAAATGTTAAGTGACTAAAATGACCCCTGGAACCATATTCAAAGATTTTCAGCCCATTTCCTATTCGTAGTGACACCACTTGGGGTTTTCTGGGCAAAGATAACTGGCATGGTTTGCCATTTCCTTCTCCAGCTAATTTGTAGATGAGGAAACTGAGACAAATGCTTGCCCAGAGTCACATAGCTACTAAGAATCTGAGACCAGATTTAAAGTCAGGTAGCTGAATCTTGTTTCTAAGTCATCTACATTTTTCCCTTGTATTTCCTCCTTTATTCTTCCAGAGAATAAAAAATGTTTTAAAAGAGAAAGTAAATGTAAAAGGCCCTGATTCCCCAGAGCAAAACAATAAAGAAAGCAAAAGCTCTTCTTCCTTTCTTCCAATTCCAGATGGCACAGCTCCCAGTCTGATCAATCAGTCTTCTGACTTTTTTTCTGTTTGGCTTCCTTCAGCTAAAATTTTACTGTTTAAAAAAAATTAAAGCTTTTGAAAAATGAATACAAGGGATAATGTTATAAAAAAATTACTCATGCATATATACTGTCAAAAATTTTATAATTATAAAATTTTTAAAAATAAATAAAAAATTAAAGCTTTTTATTTATAAATCATAGGCATGGGTAGTTTTTTCAGTACTGTTCCTTGCAAAACCTTTTCTTCCAAATTTTCTTCTCCCCTCTCCCCTATCTAGCAGGTAGTCCGATACATGTTTTTAACCATTTCGTAAGAAAGTTTTACTTATATTGATCAAAATAAAAAAAGGAGCTGGAAGTAATCTAGAACTAACTATCACTGCCAAGGGAAGAAGTTTGGCAGCCAAGGACAATATCTGTTTAGAATGAAAACTTTTTGTTCAAATTTTATGGAGGATGAGAATGGAGCTTTGCATATACAATTTTGCATTTAGAAATGACAAGGGAGCCCCAAAATTCTCTAATGCTCCTTCAGGGAGAAAGTGTCCTTGAATCCTGTGTCTGTGAGATCCACCCCAAGGAACCAAGATAAAGTGGTTTTTCTTGGTGGAACTAGTTGAAGTATTCAATTCCAAGATTGAAATGCTTTTGGCTCAAAAACACTACCAGTAAGTGGTCTCATCTAGGCCTGGGGGCAGTGAGAGCATTGAGGGAAACTTCTGTCTCAGATTTCCTTATAAAAACATCAATTTTAAACTCAATCCTTGCAGAGGACCTAAAATGCCATGCTATAGCATGCCAAGGAAACCTCTGCCCAATGGAATGATCTTCTCTTCCAGCACTACCCTCTCTTCATCTTTCTCACCAATTTCCCTAATACATTCACTATAATTTAGTCATACATTTTAGGTGTTGCCTAAATGATACATTTTATAGATATTTCAGTTTTTATAAAATTCCTGTGTGAAATGAAGTTTTTTTCTGAACCTCTGCCCAAACATATTCTTACATGTAAAACTTTTTTTTAATTTTTTAATAAAACTATAGTTTTTTATTGTTATTGTTGTTTGTGCTTCACTTTTTCTTTTTCTTTTCTTTTTTTTTTAATAAAGCTTTTTATTTTCAAAACATCTGCAGGAATCATGACAGCATTGATTGTTGGGGATTCTTGGTGACTCACCCAGGGTCACACAGCCATGAAGTGCTAAGTGTCTGAATTGTTCTCCAGAGTGACTAGATCAGATCACAGTTCCACCAACAAAGTGTTAAGTGTCCCAGTTTTCCCACACCCCCTCCAATTAAGTACTTCTTTTAAAGGTGATGATAGCTTTCAATTCTCTTATTGAAGACATCTGCTTATATAGCAGTTCTCTAAGGAATTTAAATTAAGAGTTTATTATGATTGACTTGTAATCTTTTGTTTCTGGATTAGATTTCTGTGATTAGAATGTGTGACTTCCCCAAACAAGGGGAGAAAAGGCCAGGTAGGGGTGGGACTCCTGCAGTTAGGAGTATTCAATCTAGTGTTTTACAATTTTTATTTTGCACTTCCTTTTACTGATGAACGCCTTGTCAGATGGGAGATGCCCTTTCTCCAGTTTATAATAAAGCCCTTTTTTGCTTTTTCTAACTCTGAGTCTCTGATCTGAGAGATACCATCCCACACAAGATTTTTTTTTTTTTTTAAGTTTTCCAAAGTCTCAGAGAACGCTGGAATGATTTCAGAAGAGTATATGCATGTCCTAAAGAAAAATGAGCATCAAAGGTGAACAAAAAGGGCTTTTTTTTTTTTTTTTTTTAGGACAAAGAGAACTTAGTCCTCCCAATTCTGCATGGAAAGAGAGGGGAAATTGACATCTGAACAGGGTCTCACCAGATGTCCAAGTCAATCGCCTGTTTCTGTCTGAGTCAGATGTAGTTTACCAACTAAAAAGAGTCTGCAATGTGTTAACTAGCCCCGAAGTACTGATTACCATTTTCTGAGGTATTTTGCTGAGGAAATGATGCTCCAGCTCAGAGTACAACAGGGGGCAGTGGCGGTGAAAAATAGCCTCGTTCCAAAGCGGAGGCAGCGGGAGACAGCTACGGAATCTGGAAAAGGAAGACAAGAGGAAAGAGCCCCGTTAAGAAGAAACAAATCCAAAAGCGCACCTCCGCCTTAGAGGCCTGCAAGGACCTTCAGGCACTTGTGGATTGGTGAATGGGAGGAGATTTAGGGAAGACGGTCAAGTACAGCTTAGGGACTGAGCAGTCTCCTGGCCCCCAGCGAGATCGGGCTTCACCTCCCTCTGACTTAGCCTCCTCCCCAATGCACAGGCGACTCCTGGCAGGTCCTCCCGGATGCAGGAACGAAGGACAGACAGCTCTTGAGAAGAAGCAGGACCTGCCCAATGGGGAACCACCAGAACCCGCCAGGTGGAGGCGTCATTTCTTTTCTTTCTCCTTTCCTTTCCCATAGTCTACATACCCTTGAGCTGTGAGCTCTACACTGAAAGGAATGGAAAGTTTTATCACTTAAATCTCTCCAGATACCTTTGAGTTTAAGGGCTAGGCAGAACAACGGAGGAAAACTGAGGCAGGACAACTGAGGGAAACGGAAGCTGGACAACTCAGGGAAACGGAGGAAGGACAACTCAGGGAAACGGAGGAAGGACAACTGAAGGAAAAGGAAATAGGACAACTGAGGGAAACGTAAGCAGGACAACTCAGGGAAACTGAAGTGGGACAACTCAGGGAAACGGAGGCAGGACAACTGAGGGAAACGGAAGCTGGACAACTGAGGGAAACGGAAGCTGGACAACTCAGGGAAACGGAGGAAGGACAACTGAGGGAAACTGAAGTGGGACAACTCAGGGAAACGGAGGAAGGACAACTGAGGGAAACGGAAGCAGGACAACTCAGGGAAACTGAAGTGGGACAACTCAGGGAAACGGAGGCAGGACAACTGAGGGAAACGGAAGCTGGACAACTCAGGGAAACGGAGGAAGGACAACTGAGGGAAACAGAAGCAGGACAACTGAGGGAAACTGAAGTGGGACAACTCAGGGAAACGGAGGAAGGACAACTGAGGGAAACGGAAGCAGGACAACTCAGGGAAACTGAAGTGGGACAACTCAGGGAAACGGAGGCAGGACAACTGAGGGAAACGGAAGCTGGACAACTCAGGGAAACGGAGGAAGGACAACTGAGGGAAACAGAAGCAGGACAACTGAGGGAAACTGAAGTGGGACAACTCAGGGAAACGGAAGCAGGACAACTCAGGGAAACGCAGGCAGGACAACTCAGGGAAACTGAAGTGGGACAACTCAGGGAAACGGAGGCAGGAGAACTGAGGGAAACTGAAGTGGGACAACTCAGGGAAACGGAGGAAGGACAACTGAGGGAAACAGAAGCAGGACAACTGAGGGAAACTGAAGTGGGACAACTCAGGGAAACGGAGGCAGGACAACTCAGGGCAACGCAGGCAGGACAACTCAGGGAAACTGAAGTGGGACAACTCAGGGAAACGGAGGCAGGAGAACTGAGGGAAACGGAAGCTGGACAACTCAGGGAAACGGAAGCAGGACAACTGAGGGAAACTGAAGTGGGACAACTCAGGGAAACGGAGGAAGGACAACTGAGGGAAACGGAAGCAGGACAACTCAGGGAAACTGAAGTGGGACAACTCAGGGAAACGGAGGCAGGACAACTCAGGGAAACGCAGGCAGGACAACTCAGGGAAACTGAAGTGGGACAACTCAGGGAAACGGAGGCAGGAGAACTGAGGGAAACGGAAGCTGGACAACTCAGGGAAACGGAAGCAGGACAACTGAGGGAAACTGAAGTGGGACAACTGAGGGAAACGGAAGCAGGACAACTGAGGGAAACGGAAGCAGGACAACTCAGGGAAACTGAAGTGGGACAACTCAGGGAAATGGAGGCAGGACAACTCAGGGCAACGGAGGCAGGACAACTCAGGGCAACGGAGGCAGGACAACTGAGGGAAACTAAAGCAGGACAATTCAGAGAAACGGAGGAAGGACAACTGAGGGAAATGGAAGCAGGACAACTCAGGGAAACTGAAGCAGGACAACTCAGGGAAACGGAAGCAGGACAACTCAGAGAAACGGAGGCAGGACAACTCAGGGAAACGGAGGCAGGGCAACTGAGGGAAACTGAGGCAGGACAACTCAGGGAACTGTGGCACAACAGTGGCACCACCTTCCAGTATCACGGTCCTCTTTAAGAAGGAAGCACATACGAAATAGACCAGTAGATCAGTGGAACAGATTAGATACAAAGGACAAAAAAGGGTACATCTATAGCAATCTAATCTTTGACAAACCCAAAGATTCCAACATTAGGGATAAAAATTCATTATTCGGAAAAAACTGTTGGGAAAACTGGAAATTAGTATGGCAGAAATTAGATATGGATCCACACTTAACACCATATACCAAGATAAGATCAAAATGGGTCCATGATTTAGGCATAAAGAGGGAGATAATAAATAGATTAGAGGAACAGAGAATAGTCTACCTCTCAGACCTGTGGAGGAGGAAGGAATTTATGACCAGAGGAGAACTAGAGATCATTATTGATCACAAAATAGAAGATTTTGATTACATCAAACTAAAAAGTTTCTGTACAAATAATACTAATGCAAACAAGATTAGAAGGGAAGTAACAAATTGGGAAAATATTTTTAAAAACAAAGGTTCTGACAAAGGTCTCATTTCCAAAATATATAGAGAACTGACCATAATTTATAAGAAACCGAACCATTCTCCAATTGATAAATGGTCAAAGGATATAAACAGACAATTCTCAGAGGAAGAAATTGAAACTATATCCACTCACATGAAAGAGTGTTCCAAATCACTACTGATCAGAGAAATGCAAATTAAGACCACTCTGAGATACCACTACACACCTGTCAGATTGGCTAAGATGACAGGAACAAATAATGACAAATGTTGGAGGGGATGTGGGGAAATTGGGACACTAATATATTGCTGGTGGAGTTGTGAAAGAATCCAGCCATTCTGGAGAGCAATCTGGAATTATGCCCAAAAAGTTATCAAACTGTGCATACCCTTTGACCCAGCAGCGCTACTACTGGGATTATATCCCAAAGAAATACTAAAGAGCGGAAAGAGACATATATGTGCCAAAATGTTTGTGGCAGCTCTTTTTGTTGTAGCTAGAAACTGGAAGATGAATGGATGTCCATCAGTTGGAGAATGGTTGGGTAAATTGTGGTATATGAAGGTTATGGAATATTATTGCTCTGTAAGAAATGACCAGCAGGAGGAATATAGAGAGGCCTGGAGAGACTTAAATCAACTGATGCTGAGTGAAATGAGCAGAACCAGAAGATCACTGTACACTTCAACAACAATACTGTATGAGGATGTATTCTGATGGAAGTGGAAATCTTCAACATAAAGAAGATCCAACTCACTTCCAGTTGATCAATGATGGACAGGGGTAGCTGCACCCAGAGAAGAAACACTGGGAGGGGAATGAAAATTGTTAGCACTAATATCTGTCTGCCCAGGTTGCATGTACCTTCGGATTCTAATGTTTATTGTGCAACAAGAAAATGATATTCGCACACATGTATTGTACCTAGACTATATTGTAACACATGTAAAATGTATGGTATTGCCTGTCGTCGGGGGGAGGGAATAGAGGGAGGGGGGTAATTTGGAAAAATGAATACAAGGGATAATATTATAAAATATATATATATATACATATAAAATAAAAAAAAAATAAAAATAAAAATAAATAAAAAAATAAAAAAAAGAAGGAAGCACAAACAGCAGCAATAACCCTCTGCCTTGGTCTTGTTCTTGCTAATTACTCTGCAGCCTCCCATAGCTCCTTGTCTACCTCTTGCTCTCATCACATCAGTACCTCTGAGGTAGCGCAGTGCATAGAGCACCAGCCCTGAATTCAGGAGGACCCCAGTTCAAATCTGGTCTCAGACACTTAACACTTCCTAGCTGTGTGACCCTGGGCAAGTCACTTAACCCCAATTCCCTCAGGAGGGAAAAATGGGTACCACTATTGCTTTCTGGAAACTGACTCCCGACGCTTTCCACCTCCTGTCCATCAGTACCTCTATGCTCAGCGCCCTCCCCATTCCAAGGGAAGCTCTGGAAAGCCTGCCCGGGTTTTGCATTCGCGTCCCCTGGGCTCGAGGGGTTTGGTCACAGAACAGGTTTACGTTCATACCCTCCTTAGTCTGGCTCGGCTGGGTCCCAGGAGGAAGAATCAGAACCGGCGGATGGAAGTGCAATAGCGAACGTCGGGTTCCCACTCAGGTAAATCTCCCCCAGAGTACCGGCCTGCCGCAGCGCGAGTACGCGCCTCCCTGCGAGTCCCCGCAGAGGCCGAAGAGCTGAGAGAAGTTGCTGTTGAACATCTTTGGCCTGGGCCCGGCCAGCCTCTGGAACCCTGGCTGTAACTACAAAAGTCTCAAACAATGGCAGCGCACTTTCGGGGGCGGCACCAACAGCGGCCGTCCCAATTACTGCGCACCGCCCTCCGGTGGGTGGGGCACGCTCCTCCCCGGCCTTAAAAGGGAGGTGGAGGGGGCGGCCCTCCCGTGCTGGAGTCGTTGTGCGCTTGCGCGGCCCCTGCAGAACCGATTTCTGGATCTCTGCTGGTGCGGCCCAACAGAGGAAAGGCCATGAGGGGATTCGGGACTCCTCCTAAACGTGCCCGCTGCGGGCCTCCTTCCCCCACTTCGGAGCACGCCGCTACCTCCGCCGACGCGGAGCGGGAGGACGACGCCGATCCCCGGAGCTGGGACACGGAGCGGCTGTGCGCTTTCCTCTGTGATCAGGGCTTCTGCAACCCGACGCTGCTCGGCCGCATACGAGGTAATTGGTACTATTTTATTACATTATATAATAATCATAGTAAAATCTTATTAACTAGTGTTTCTAGAAACAACGCCCCTCCCCCCCAAAAGCAAAAAAACCCAAACCCAAACCCTCACCTACAAACGGTAATGAATGATATGAGGACTGCAGATGTGAAACAACACAAATTACAGCTGTCATGTTGATCACTGTGTTGTCATTGCTTTAAATTTTAAATTTGTTACAAGAAAAGGGCACAGAATGATTAGGGGAAATAACTAGTGAAAAAAAAAGGCAACAAAAAATCTGAAATTTAAATTTAAACAAAGGAAGCCCACAAGATTTCTGCAGGATTTGATCAGAGACTTCATAGAATCACCAGCTCTATAGTGATGATTCCAAAAGTCAGGATGGTTGTATTCATGCTTTAAAACCAAAAGAAAACTATACTTGAGTCTTTGGCCGAGGTTTTGCTCCCAAGTACAACATCTCCTCTAACCTTTTAATAGGAAAAACAAAAAAACAACATTCTTCAACTTTTACTTTGTATTTATCACTGATGGGTTAGTATTTCTCCCTAGACATTTCAGATAAGCTCTCTTGCATTTTGTACAGATCATATAGCTGTGAATTCGTTTCTAGGAATTTCCGTTTGAATTATATTTTATTTAATAAATATAAAAAGACAAGATGTATCAACATTTTAACTTTTAAAAATCTTTCCGTAGAAAAAAAAATCAGAGGCACTCAGCTGCTCAGCCTTGACGAATCAGTTCTTGAAAGTCTTGGAGTAAGGTAAGGCTGTTGCTCACATTAAAGTATGTCACAAAGCACACTTCAGATAATTCTCTTTTAATATTTTCTTCCTTTTGGATTATCATTTGAGTTCTTAATTCTTGATCTCAAAGGCAATTTCTGAGTGGGAAAGTGACAGTCAACATATTTTTGATGTTCGATGATGAATTTTGCTGGGGAGTTAAATGTTTTTTAATGGCCACCTTCTCACTCTTGAGTTATTTGAGAGAGCACTAGATGATGTACAAAGATGAGAGAGAAAAATATTTTCAAGAAAATGTAAGGCTTGTTAGCAGTTGGTTTTAAAACTTCCTATTTTGCAAGACCTGCAATTTGCTGGTGATGGAATTCTGGAAAAAAGAAAACCAAGTATCATTAGCAAGACTCAGGTGTACTTTTTTATATTTTATTTTCCCCCTGAGCCTGGGGTTAAGTGACTTGCCCAGGGTCACACAGCTAGGAAGTGTTAAGTGTCTGAGAAGACATTTGAACTCAGGTCCTCCTGAATTCAAGGCTGGTGCCCTATCCACTGCGCCACCTAGTGGCCCCTCAGGTGTACTTTTTAATGTTTGAGTAATTTTATTTCAGGATCTACAGCTAATGTCTTTTAAGACTCTCATCTAAGGTGACATTGGTGTTCTGTTATTCACAGGAGCTTCTTAAACAGTTTCTTCAGGGATTGAACTTGTCTTCCTCTGGTGCTGACAATCTTGGGATATGAAATCTTTTAGGGACCCACTATTTCAGATTTACTCCACTTTATCATGTTGTAAAAGAGTTGCTAGACTGGCAATCAAGAGATTTTCTGTTATTAGCAGTCTAACCTTGGACATCTGGCAGGAAACAAGTATTTATTGTGTGCTAGCCACTGGAGATAGGGGAAAAAATGGTGTGGGGCATGTGGGAGACAGTATATAAGTATATGCAAAATAAATACTGGGTAAATTTGGAGTGAGCCACTAGCATCACATGGGAGAACCAGGAAAGGCTTCATTTAAAAGGAAATATTTGAACTTAACTTTGAGAGGGAAAGTAAGAAATAGAGAATCCATTCTCGTTATGGGGGCAGCTCATTCCAAGACACAGGAATGGGAGATCAAGTTTTGTGTGAGGAATAGAAAGGAATTCATTTTGGCTGGAGCAAAGAATGTGTGAAGGAAATAAGATGATAAGGCTGGAAAGGTAGTTTGGGGCCTAGTCATGAAGGCCTTTAGAGACCAACGGAATCAATATTTGATTGTAGAGGCGAGAAGGCGCCCCCGAGTTTGAGGAGAGGAGTGACTTGGTCATATCTGTGTTTTAGTATTATCTACCACTTTGTCAGCTCTTTGGAAAATGGATTGGAGAGGGAAGAAGTGAGGGCCAGAGACCATTTAGAAGACTGACAGTAGTTCAGGTGAGAGGTGAGGTGGTTAGCCAGATGAATGAGAAAGGGATAGGATGGTGAATGGTGTAGAGGTAGTATCTATGAGATTTGGCCACTGATTGGTTAGGTGAGGAAGAATGTGGGGTCAGGGAAGACTTCCGAGTTTCAGTCCTAGATGATTGGATAGATCAGACATCCAGCTGGAAATGTCCAGGAGGTAACTGGATATGGTGCTGAAGGAGTGGAGCTCAGGCTCATAACCGGAAATATAGATCTTGGGCCCATCTGTATGGTCATTGAACCCATGGGAGATAATGATTGCCCAAAGAAAGATCGAACAGAACTCAGAGTTTGAGAGTCAGAAATAGATGAATATTCAGTCAGTTCATAAATATAAAAAAAAAATTTATTAAGCTCCTGTCTTGTACCAGGCATTAAGCCAGTAGTAATACAAAGAGAAAGGTAAAAATCCTTATTGTCCAGGAGCTGATAGTGTAATGAGGGAGAAAACATGTAGATATGTATGCACAAGCAAAGTATGTGTGATTGAATTGGAGGGAATCAAAAGCAGACACTAATTAAGAGTCATTGGGAAAAGCTTCTTTTTAAAAGTGACATTTGAGCTGAGCCTTGAAGGAAGCCCTCACGTCCAGAGAATTCCAGGTATGGGACACAAACCATGAACATTCCCCGAGTCAGGAAAATGGAGTGTTTTGTTCCAGCAACAAAAAAAGGAGCCTGTGTCACTAGATAGAAGAATATGTGGAAGAAAACTTTAAAGCTAGAAGAAATGGAGTTTATTAACAGCTTTACTGAAGAGCAGTCAGACAGGAAGGAACTGAGAACTGAGAGAGCCCTCTCTGCACCTCACTTTATTTTTGTGTAAAAACAGTTTTTGTTTGTTCCCCCCACCCCCATTGCTAATATTTTACACTAGAGTCTGATGGAATGGTGCCTCTTTGGAGTGTAAGAGAGAATTGTTAAATTAAAACTGGTTAGTCATTATTATCTTATCAATAGTCTCTGTAATTAGTCCCTGAGAAATAGTTTGGTTTCTGTTGCTAAAATGGTCAGGACAGATATGTGTAAAAATAGAGATCTAGAGTGGAATCCAGCCTTTGACACTGACTATATGACCCTGATGCAAAACAGTTTCTCTTTCGCAGAGTCAGGTGATAATTGTGGTAGCTACTTCTGCTGGGTTGTTATATTGGAAAGAAAGTACTTTGTAACCTTAAAATGTGGTAGAAACGCGAGATGGTGAGATAACTATCAGACATAAAGTAGTTCGTAGTAAATCCTTCTCTTCAATAACTGCTGAAAAAATCCGTTTACAGCAGAGGTAGGGTTTTTAAACATGAAAACCACAAATGGCTAGATCATTCCCGGATCTTGTACAGTTTCTAAGTTATTAGGGCCTTGTGATTGTTCAGCGGGGCACAGGATCAGTTACTGTAGCCAATGGCGGAAGGAAGGCACCTAGTTTGACTCACTTGGCAGTGATAGGTGGAGGGGTTGTTAACATACAAGGGATTGGGGGCAACTAGGTGGCTGAGGACCCGAGTTCAAATCTGTCTCAGACACTTAACACTTCCTAGCTGTGGGACCCTGGGCAAGTCACTTAACCCCAGCCTCAAAAAAAAAAAAAAAAAAAAAAATTGAGGGAAAAAACATATAAAGGATTGATCACTTCAGCTTCAGCATGTCAACTGCAATCTCAATTTCAAGTCAAAAATCCCCTGGAAAGTAAGGAAGCTCCAACAAATCTAAATACAATATACATATATCAATTAATATGAAAATGTTTTAGAAATCTCATTACCTCAAATACTAAAGAGGGGCCAAAACTCGCAAGTAGACCAGGCTTGGTCTTTATGTATTGAGAGTCTAAATTCCAGCTGTGACTCGGCCTTAGTCCTTAATGCTGAGTTGTGTGTAAGTCATACTGATTGGGAAAGACTCCCAACAAGAGAATCAGCTAGTATTTATTGTGAACTAAATGCTTCAGGCGACAGCTGGGTGATGCTTTGGAGTCTGGAAGACTCATTTTCCTGAAGACAGATCTGGCCTCAGACATGGACTAGCTGTGTGACTCTGAGCAAACCACTTAGCCTTGCTTGTCTCCGTTTGCTCATCTGTAAAATGAGCTGGAGGAAGAAAAGGCCAGCCATTCCAGTGTCTTAGACCCCACATAGGGTCATGAAGTCAGACCCAACTGGAAAAAGACTGAACAGCAAATGTACGTTAGGGAACAGAGGAAATACAGCATTTTGTCACTCTAGCTTTCAGATGGCTGAAAAGACCAATCAGGAGAATGTCCTCTGAGCATGCTTGGAAACTTTATTTGCTTGGGACATTTATTGAAGTAAATTTTAAATTATTAATGGCTCTTAATGATCTGAAGGTAAAAAAGTGACCTGGTTTTTAAAAAGTTATTGTTAAGTATCATACTTTATCAAATAAATTGTGACTTGTCTTTTTGGGGGGGTTTGGTGACTTTCCCAGTTGTTTAGAAGAAAGACAGAAATTGCTGGATTGTATCCATCAACTGGATGAAGACCATGAAGAGATAATGAAGGTAAGTGGGAGTTAATTTTTAATTGTTAGATCCTAATATTATCTGTATTTGGAAGGCCTTTGTTTTCTTTTATCCATTTTATGTTTGAAGGGGCTCAGTGGCTATAGCACCAGTCCTCAAGTCAGGAGGACCTGAGTTCAAGTTTGGCCTCAGATACTTATTTAACATTTCCAAGCTGTGAGACCCCAATTCCCTCAGCACAACCCAAATTCAGTGAACATTATTAGCAAAGCTAAGTGAGGAGACAGCTTTTAAAGTAAATGTTGTTTTTTTTTTTTTTTAACAATGGGATAAATTTTCAGGTATCTATTAGTTTCTATAATGGTGGAAAAAAACAGTGGATTCTTAATTTGTAATTTTTAAATCTATTTTTGAGATCATAGAATGTTTCTTCTTTTGGCTCCCTGTCATTCCAAATCTGTGTAATTAGAGTAGTCCACCAGTAGAGCCAAAGGATGAAGCAAATGAATTAATTTGATTTTGTTTAATTTGATTTACAATGAATGGAACTGTAGCCCCAAACTGTGTAAATATATGGCTTGGAGGGAATCGTTGGCATATATAATATCTTAAATACTTAAATAACTTTGGTCTTTAGACTTGACATGGGGATTTAAAAAATGGGTTGTTACTTTTCATGCATAAATTGTTTTCATGTACAACTGTAAAAATCATCATTTTCCAGATATTTAACGATCCTGTTCATGGCCACATAGAACTTCACCCTCTTCTTATCCGAATCATCGACACACCTCAATTTCAAAGGCTGCGATACATCAAAATGATGGGAGGTGCTTACTATGTTTTTCCAGGTGCCTCTCACAACCGATTTGAGCATTGTCTAGGGTAAGGAGAAAAATGCACTTAAACAGAAGTATTACAGATAAGTTGTTCTTTAAGTCTTTCCATTACAAAGAACTTGTGCTTAGATATGATCTATTTTAGTAGTTTAACTTTTGTATTTAACCAAGTTCTTTCTAGCACAGTTAAATGTTATGGTGTGATTTACTTCCTACTTGTATATTCCTGAGTGTGGTAGTTGGGCTGGTGAGACAATAATTTATCTCCAGGGTATTTTAGGGTTCCCTTTTTTTTTTAAGCTTTCTTATGGATGTTATAGTCTATAAATATCAAGTCCTTCAGTTTTCCTTCCTGCTTATTCTTATATAGGTTAGTTTCTGCCTTTGAAACCAAACTACTCAATATTTTGGGGAAAAATATGAATTTGAAAAGACAAAATTAGAGTTGTAACAATAGTATTAGAATTTGTCTTTTTTTTCCAAAACGTGGAGGAAATGTTCCTGAATGGCAGGAAATGTAGTTTCCAGTTTATCTTTAGAGACAGTTCTTTCCAATATAATTTTGTTGCATGGTGCTAAGTGAATTACTAGAAAATTACAGATAACCCATATTGAATTGTGAGTACAAAAAAATTACACATAAAAGTGCTCTTGATGGGATTACCCTTACAATATGTTCTAAAGTTCTACTTACTCAGATAATTGAAGGTGACTAGAATTTTAAGGTTACTTTGAAACAGAAATTTTTTAACCTTTTCTTTTTCTTTTTTTTTCTATGTTATGTATTCTTTTGGGCAGTGTGGTGAAGCCTGTAGGTTCCTCAAAAGAATATTTTTAAAATTTATAAAATACATAGTGTTACCTCCAAAAAAGTTGTAGTAAACTATCATTATTATTTTAAAAATCAAATTTAAAACGTTCAAGGAGCTGAGAATAAGAGCCTCTGCTCTAAAGAAATGTAAACAAATATTACAGGTTGGATAACTGATCTTTGGGACTTGAAACGGTACATTCTTGATTGAAGAAACAGAATATATCTTCTAAAATGAAATTTTATTTTCTTCTTGCTTCACAGTGTCGGTTACCTAGCAGGATGTCTGGTCAGTGCACTGCATGAAAAACAGCCTGAACTACAAATAACTAAGCGGGATATGCTGTGTGTTCAGATCGCTGGGCTTTGTCATGATCTAGGTAAATATGTTCAAGGAGCCAAAGGAGTTCAATGTGTAAAAACGTGATTTATATAAGTATTGAGGGATATAGTGTTCTTTTATTTTTAAAAACCAACCAACTGAGAAGTGTGAAGTATAACAAATCCTAACTTCTCTTTATAATACCCCAGTGAATATCAGCATACAAAATCTGTCACCATTTATGTCACTCTGTAATTCCAGAATACGTCATAAGCATTGCCACATCCTATTGCCTCAGTTGAGCATTTCTGCTACAGTATGCTGTATTAAAGACTCAATTGTGGATTATGAAAGTCTTCTGATCACTATGTCTCAGTAGATTGTTTGATCCTTTGCCTTCCTGAATCCATCTTTCTCGTGTTTAAAATACCTGAGATTTTTTGAACAGAAGATTCTCAGATTAGGGAGGGGGCAGGATTTCTCACTTCCACTATCCATGTGGGTGTAAAGCTAAATAATAGCCCCTGGGACTGTTGGCAATCCAAAATATTTTTGTAGCTACTGGTGAAACTAGATAATCACTAGCCTTATAAGGGATTATAGAGATCTGACTTAATCAGAAATCTAGTTCTCTGGTAAGGAAACTAGCTTAATCTCTTTCCTATGTGTTTCTTAGATGATAGGAAAGAAGTGTCTCTTACTGTTCATAGACCATTGACCAGCTTAGGTAAATCTGGAAAAGATTATCTTTAGGAAGTTGGCCCTTCTTGTTTCTCAAATGTACAGAGAACTAAGTCAAATCTATAAGAGCACAAATCATTCCCACATTGATAAATGGCCAAAGGATATGAACAGTCAGGTTTCAGAAGAAATCAAAGTGATCAGGAGTCATATGAAAACAAATGCTCTAAAATCTCTAATAATTGGAGAAGTGTAAATTAAAACAACTCAGAGTTACCACCTCATACCAGTCAGATTGGTTAATAACAGAAAAGAAAATGATAAATGCTAGAGAGGATGTGGAAAAATAGGTACACTGATGGAGTTGTGAACTGGTCCAGCCAGTCTGGAGAATGATTTGGAATTGTGCCCAAAGGGATTTAAAACTTTAAAAGTGTATACTCTAATCCAGCATCACAGACTATTGGGTCGTTCTGTATCCCTAAGAAATCAAAGAAAAGGAAAAGAATATGTACAAAAACATTTATAGTAACTCTTTTTAGGGTGGCAAAGAATTGAAAATGGAGGGGATATCCTTCAATTGGTAAAGTTGTGGCATATTGTTGAGGCCATGGATCTTCTGAAGAATAGAAATGAATTAAGTTTGAATAAAAAAGAATAGATAAAATGAATTTGTGCTTTTCAGTAGTGTGAACCAGTGCTTCTTATTCTCTTTTTAAAGGTCATGGACCCTTTTCACACATGTTTGATAGAAGGTTTATTCCCCGTGCTCGCCCAGGATATCATTGGGAGGTATGTGATATAGTCAGATTTTCACATAGATAAAAAGATGAAGCATTTATAAGGCACATTACTATATTCCAGGCACTGCACAAAGTTCTGGGGATACAAATAGAAGCAAAAAAGCCAGTCCCTACCCTACCTACTAGACCTTTCGTTCTAATGAGGGGAAATAGCATGAAGAAGACCTGGAAAATGTGGAAAGGGGAAGGGCAAGCCTTGGGGGCAGTATCCCTCCATGGTGTACGGGGTGTCAAGGAGGTTAAAAAGTCCAAAGAATGAGCAGTGTGCCCAGGAGTGAAGTGACCACATTTCTTGGTGTCCTCCTACAATCCCCACAGGTAGCAGAACTCCTTAAGGCAAGAGTAGAAAATTAAAGGCTAGCAGAATTTCTAAACTAAGTTCAGAGTTAAAGGACCATGAGTTAGGCAGCTACGGGACAAAATCAATTAGTCATAATTTGAATGAATAAATAAATGACAGCGGGTCAGCTTAATTTTTACAGATCAGATGGACAAGTTTCTTCTGTTCTTATTTTTTCAGCATGAAATGGGTTCAGTGAAGATGTTTGACTACCTGGTTAAGGCCAATGGAATTGAAAATGTAATGAAGAAATATGGACTTGTTCCAGAAGAAGATATATGTTTTATCAAAGAACAAATCGCGGGACCTCTTGATTCAACAGGAAAGAGTTCTTTGGTGAGTTAGCTAGTTGGTTTGAATTGCCTAATACTTCTTAAATGAGGGACTATCTTTTCCTTTCTGTAAATTTTACCAGTTTTTAAGAAGTGCATTTATAGTTTAGAAGCTCCCCAAATTGTAATTGCATCCTAAGTTGTTTATTTAGATCCAGCTATATAGTCATTTGAAAACTGCAACTATAAAACTCCTTTGGACATCCATTTTCCTTCCATTTCTTTCCTGCTAAAGAAAGTTTGCTCCAAATGTTTTTGTCCATATGAGATCTTTTCCTATTGATGTCACTGGATAGAAATCCTTTTTTGGTGTTTCTGGGTCAAAAAGAAGGTATGCTTTATTGTCTTTTCATGATAAGGATAAGCTTAGTTGGATTTTCTTCTGCCTTTTTTTTTACCTTCTAAAATCCCTACCTTTAATCAAATATATTAAAAATATCATCTGAATTATCTTTCCTTTCCCTGCCAATCAGTTTTCTGCCCATGGAAAATTTCATAATCTGTAGAGATTATTTCTATATTATTTACCCCTTTAGTGCATATGGTAATTTCTTAAGCAGAAGTCCATGGATTTTTTAGTGTTTTGATCATTATGTTTCAATAAATGTTTTCAATATTTCAATAAAATGTTTCCTTTATAATCTTATGTTTTATTTTATATGTTTAAAACTATTCTGAAAAGAAATCCCTAATGTCTTCAGACTTCCAGAGAGATCCATAATATTCAAAAAGTTAAGAAATCCTTTTCTAATAATACCACATGTAAATCTTTAGGTTTGACAGGTATTTAATTGTTCTTATACATTCCCTAGAAATGTAGCATAGCTCCTGATTGGTCTTAGGAGTTTGATGTGTTTGCTTCCATAGTTTATACTACAGAACACTGACCGCCATTCCTGTGGGTAATAATGGGGCTATCCGTGCTCTTTATTCACAGGATAATTAAGACGTGATAATGTTGGGGAAAGAATGAACTTGTGTGTAAAAGGCTTTTCATGTGTTTTAAAACTTGGCAACATAAACAGAAAAAGTTCTTGTATAAATAATTGTCTCTTTTGTAAACTTGCTTTGCTATCATATCTGAAAAGTAATGAATTAATGAACATTAATCCATGATTATGACTAAATAGTTTTTCCCTGGTCTTTTTTCCCCCCCAGTGGCCATATAAAGGACGACCTGAAGAGAAAAACTTTCTTTATGAGATAGTGGCTAATAAACGCAATGGCATTGATGTGGATAAATGGGATTATTTTGCCAGGTACACTTTGAACATTTCACAAGTGCTGTCATACTTTGATGAGTAATTTCTAAGTATTTTCCTACTGATTTTTTTCACCTCCCTTTCTTGGAATCTTTTTAGGGATTGCCACCATCTTGGAATTCCAAATAACTTTGACCATAAGCGCTTTATTAAGTTTGCCCGTGTATGTGAAGTAAACCATAAGAAATATATTTGCACCAGAGACAAGGTAAAGTGTTTGAGAAAAAATAGTCAAGAAAGAAAGGGATTCTCTTGTTCCTAATTACAAATTGAGAGTTGGGGGAATAGCATTTTCAGTCATCTTTTCTTTTGTTTAGTATTGTTAAATGCTCTTATAAAATTAATAAAATGTTGGACAGCATTCGCAGCTTTTGTGAATGCATGATTTTTGTCACCTTCCTGAATTTATTGGGGATGCCAAAGGGGAAAAATCACATACATAACTGTTTAATTTGCCTTTGTGACATAAATACGCATATCTCTATGTAATTCTCTGTTTGAATTTGCTTAACTTATGTGGAATTATGCTAAAATAAAACCTTGGACAAATATTTAAATATTATTTTATGATATTAGCAGTATTTAGGTCCACTTGGTAAAGTATTAAAAAGTTAAGAGCGAGCCAATGAATGTCACAGATCTACCATCCTTATATCAGGGGTACTGGGATGGTGTATACGTTATTCATTGTGTGGTAGAAAAAGAAGGGCATGCAGGTTTAAATTTGTTTTCTGCTGCATCCCACCTTGGGACTTTGGATCAGTCATTTTACACAAAGGTGTTAAACTAGATCAATTCTGTGATCCTGTGTAACCTTATGCACATTATTTATGCCTGTCTTCATCGCTTTTCTGTTTCTCATACTTATAAGTTTGTTTCACAATTCTCTAGGAAGCTGGAAACCTGTATGACATGTTCTATACACGCAACTGCCTGCACCGAAGAGCTTACCAGCACAGAGTTGGCAACATCATTGACACAATGTAAGGATTTTCCTCTCCACTTCCCTACACAATTTTCCATTGTGCATTTGTTGAAGTGAATTGAATGTTGTATGTGTTCAATATGATACGTATTTCAGGTTCTGAAGGAATTCACATGAAATGAAAAACATGCTGTAGTTTAGATAGTTTATAGAGCCAGCCTTAATGAGAAAATTGAGTAGGAACAATAAAAAGTATCAAATATCTAAAAATAGCACAGAAAACATGGGAGGAGATCAAGGGGAAATAGAAAATGTCAGTCATCAAAACTGTTTAATTCTGGTTTTTAAAAACCCCATAAAAAATAAATCACTGAAATAGACTAATGAAGCTTTTAATTTTTGTTTGGTCCCAACTCTCATTCATAGTTAATTTTTAAATTTTCAGTAGTATTTTATTTTCTAAATGAAGTAAAGATAGTTTTCATCACTTTTTTCTTGGTAAGACGTTATGTTCCAAATTTTTCTCCTCCTCTCCTTTATCTCCCCTTCCCCAAAATAGCAAGCAAACTGATATATTGTAAACATATTTTTATATTTGTCATGTTGTACAAGAAAAATCAGATCAAAAGGGAAAAAAAAGACGAAAGAGAAAGAACAAACATATATGTTTATAAGAACAAAAATATATGTGGATATATACGTGTATATATATATATAAGAATTGTACATGTTTGACATATATTGGATTACTTGCTATTTAGATGAGGGGTTTGGAGGAAGAGAGGGAGAAATTTGGAACACAAGGTTTTCTAAGTGTGAATGTTGATAACTAATTTTTTTGGAGGGGGAAGCTGTTATTTTTAAAATATATATATATATATACATACATACATACATACATATATATATATAATATATGATTTTAAGTTCCAAATGTTATCTCTCCTTCTCTCCACTCCCCTTTGATTGAGAAGGCAAGCAATTTGATGTGATTTATACATGTAAATTCCTTCAAAACATATTTCCATATTAGTCATGACGTGAAAGAAAATAGAGAAAACCAAAAGAAAAATGACGTTTTTTTAAAGTATGCTTTAATCTGCATTTAGATGAAAGAGTTCTTTTTATTGATGCTTTCATGTCTCATTCAATTTTCTCTTTCCCTGCATCCAGTGAGCCCTCCTTTGTAAGATTTAAAAGAAAATTCCATAAAACCAGCTCACAAATTAGCTGCATATGATAATATGACAGCATCTGTATACAGTTCCATTCCCATAGTTCCCCACCCCAAGTGAGAGATGCACTTTAACAGATTATGTAAATTAATTCTCAACAGGATTACAGATGCCTTCCTTAAAGCTGATCCCCATATAGAAATAGAAGGTAGTGGAGGGAAAAAGTACAAGCTTTCTACAGCAATTGATGATATGGAAGCCTATGTTAAACTTACAGGTAAGATTTTAAATGGATTTAATTCTACCCAGATACAATATAGGCAATCAATCTTCATCTTAGAAATTGGCTATACTTAGAAAGATTGTTAATTTTTTCCCCCAGATTCAAAAAGCGATATGCTATATAAATAGTATTATAAGTGGTAATTAAACTCCAAACCAACAATAAAAGCCCATCAAATTCATTAAAGTATTTGGTCAAAAAATAGTGGTCAAAATGGTCAAAAAAAAATTCAGTACTTTAGAAGATGTGATTTAATGAGGGTGATGGCTAACTGGCACAGTGAATAGAGAGCTGGCCTTGGAGTAAGAAACTTGAGTTCAAATCCTGGTTCAGATATTTAGTAGCCCTGTGACACTAGATGATCATTTAACTTAAGTCTATAAAATGGGTATAATAATAAAACTGATCTCCAAGAAGTATAGTAAAAGTCAAGTGAGATGAAATGCAAAGTGCTTTGTAAAGCTTTGGAGTGCTGTGTCCTTTTTTGTGTTTTCAGTAGACTATTTTGGCTACCAAAATCAAAAATTAGGATAAAAAAATGATCACTTGGCAGCCAAGCCCACTGTTGCCTGTAAGTGGGCTTAGCTTTTTTTTTTTTTCTTCACATTTTGTCACTGCACGTTAGTGCTGATTGTAAAGCATAAATTAAGGAAATTATATTTGAAGATCACTTCTTAAAATACAAAACTCCAATTTTAAGGAATACCTAGAAAATCCTTAATGCATTATTCCTACATATCTGGATGATGGGGGGGGAGGGCGCTTTGGATAGTAGGATATTGATTGTTGTTTTGATTTTGGCAGATAACATTTTTCTGGAGATTTTGCAATCTCGTGATCCCAAATTGGCTGAGGCACGAGAGATTTTACTGAAAATTGAAAGTCGTAAACTATACAAGTTTGTGGGTGAAACTCAGCCAACAGGGGAAGAGAAGATTCAAAAGGTAAGTGGATGCTTTGAAGGTCTTCAAATTGCACTTCCAAACTTTGATTTGAAATTTGGCAATGTGGGTGATTATAAGTGGTCCTCCTAATGTAACTGTCCTCATCCCTAGTCTCCAAGGTCAAGTAATATGTTATAAAAGAAAATGTGAAGTATATTAAATCAGATCTGGCTCTGTTCTTTTGGACTGTTTAGATCTTTGCATCTCATTCTGTCAGCTCATGTACTCAAAGAGTTCTCTTTTAATTAGACAGAATTGATTCTCCCTGCCTACTATAATAGTTGGAGATAGAAAAAATTTAAGCCATATGATTATTAACAAAACAGGTGTAATAAATGGTTGAGTGGACTCCTTAGTCAGTTCAAAGACCATGTGAATAAATAGTGAGACAATGTTAGTTATTGCAAATACATAATATTTTAAAATTTAATTTTAATTTAATGAAAGAAAACTATTAACAAAATACAAGACTAGGTCATCTGGTTTCTTACTGTAGGAAAGCTCAGATGTTCCCAGGTTGGGAGAGGTAGAACAAATGAGGACAATTCCATGAAATCAGAGAAAGAGTGGGTATATGCAGTTAAAGGAACATGAAAACAATAACTGGTTGGCTAATATAGGGGAGTTTTCACATAGGGATTGATTAAGATGTGTAATTATGAGAAAATTCCTTGTATCTGTATTCAATTCTGATTAAATTTCTGGTCACTGTAGCCTAGGTCCTTAATTAAAGTCTCTAAGCAACAGATAGACGTGGTCCAGCTTGCCATTCATTCAGGAATTAAGTTTATGGTTGGGTTTTTTTTTCCTTCCTCCCCTTCCCCCCAATTCACATAATTGAATGAAGTATTCTCACAAGACAGAAAATGGGCTAGACCTATATTGAGCCAGTGCCAGAATTGGGTCACAGGATAGAATCATTGGGGTTCACTCAATTATCTTTTCTATTTTTTTTTTTTTTTGGCTGAGGCAATTAGGGGTTAAGTGCCTTGCCCAGGGTCACACAGGTAGGAAGTGTTAAGGTCAGATCGGAACTCCTGACTTCAGGGCTAGTGCTCTATCCACTGGGCCACCTAGCTGCCTCTCAATTAAATATTTTTAAGAATATTTTTGATGATTGTTTTTACATCAATTATTTCTGAATCTATACCCCACCCCTTCATAAACCGAACCCTTGTAACAAGGAAAAACAATTAAAAACAGCTTAATGTTTTATGTATGCAATACTGTGTCTTCCTGCCTCTGCCAAGTGGGAGAATTAACCTCTTTTATCTTGTGTGGCGTCTTAGGACATCCTAAAATAATATGCTTAATTCATTTCCATAAACATTACCTGCCTTCTACAGTAAGATATTGTGTCAGGAATTAGAATTTGAAATATTTTTCCATCTATTTAACATTTTATTTTCCATGGAAAAAATGGTAAACAATTTTAACATTTGTTTTAAAACTTTTGAGTTCCAGATTCTCTCCCTTCCTCCTACTCTTCATTGAGACACATGCAAAGTTATGCAAAACATAGAAATTTTTAGTGACCTTATGTCATCTAGGAGTTCATGGGATAGGTACCCTAATAAATCTTAGTTGCAAAGGAGCCATGCATAGTTCTCTAAAACATTTAAGGGAGGAAAGATCAGGCTCAGTTTGGTCTGGGAATGGGGCATGAGGAGCAATCACTATGAAATGACTATGAGGAAGTACTGAGCCCAAAAAAAGGTTTTTACATAATGTTTTTATTTATTTATTTTTCAATCACTTACATTTTCCACTGTCTCTCTCTTCCCACGCCCTTCCAGAGAAAGAAAAGTTCAGCTAAACTACCAACAAAACGAAAAGTCTAACGTTATGTGCTGGGGTACCCTATTCATGCTCAGCTTCCACCTCTGCAAAGGAGAGGTGTTGTATCATATCCCTTTTGGGCTTAACAAATCCTTATTTCATAGCTCTCAGTTTTAATTATTTTGGTAATCTTTTTCTTTAAACAGAACAAAAAACTTATTTATTTTTGTTCTGAACTTTAAAATAATATATTGAGAATTGTGTATCACAATTTGTTTAGTCATTCCCCCCATTCAGTGAGAATCTATTTTGTCTCCATTTTTTTGCCAGTAAGAAGAAAAACTATTCTAAATATTTCTATATATATTTGGGGTCTTTTTGGCAAAAACAATCTTGGGATGTGTGCTGAGTGGTGGAATGTCTTTTTCAAAGGATGTGGATCTTTTAGTCACTACTCTGTTCTCATAATTCCAAATTTCTTGGAACAGTGGGGTTTTAACATGACAGATAAGAGGCAGGAAAAGTACATTGCAGACATTACAGAACATAAAGGTGAGGATATTCACGTGATATGAGCCTGTGAGTAGTGTACTATAAACTTTCTCTCATAGTTTAAGCTGTCTTCTAGATAATAAATTCAAAATTATTTCTTTCCTAGGAGGAATATGATGAACTTCCAAAAGATGTTGCTGCTTCCATACCACAAGTTATGGATCTAAAAGTTGAATTAAAGGCTGAAGATTTCATAGTTGATGTAAGTTGCTGGCACTGTGATATCATTAACAAACATTTCTCCAAACCATGTGTAAGATTGTTCCTGTAAGCTGCTTCCAATTGTCCTCCTGTTACATTTAGTTTATGAACATTGACATTTTTACTGATTCTCACATCCCATTTTATAAAAAGGCGCAAATTTTGTTCGTCCTCAAATGAAAGGGATGTAAATTTAGCTGCCTATACCAGGCAGTGTATTTGGAGAGTCGATTGGGCTGGGTATGTTGATGTTTTGCTGTTTTAAAATTCAAGAGTTTATAATAATTCCCTTTATTTATATGGACAAATTGATGATCATGTCTAGAACAGGATTTGATAAAATGTCCTTGGACAGGAGAACAAACTCAATTGTTAACATTGTTCCTTAAAGGAAAATCCAGTTTGTTTTCAAACATACTTTCCAGGAAATCACGGAGTGAAGAGCAAGGACTATTTGTGTATTTCTCATCCCATAGCCAAAGGAAATGATGGAAGTTTGATGGCACTTATATTTCTACTTACTCTACCAAATGATAGGATCCACTCTGCTTGTAGGAACCTTTTGCCCAGGCTTAAAGCAAACTAAAAGGAAACAAATTCCTCGGGTTATTTTTAGCAGAATGTTTTCTTCAGCCTTGGTTAATTTTGTTGGTCTTAGTCATGATGATGGACGGTATTCCTTGGCTTGCCTCTCTAAGCTCAATAAGTGAAGTGGTATTGCTGTTCTGTAATTTTTTCTTTTATCTTCTGTTAAGGTTATCAACATGCATTATGGAATGCAAGAAAAAAATCCTATGGATCATGTTTATTTCTATTGCAAGAGTGACCGAAATAAAGCAATCATGATTACAAAAGATCAGGTAAACATTCAAATTAGGTCAAAATAAATTTGCTATTGTGACATGTCATGTCTATCCACCTGTCTAACATTTTTAATGCAGTTCGAAAGAGTTGGTGTTTTGGCTGGGAGGGAGGATTGATATTTTATTATGAATTATGGGGCATAATGATTAGAAAGGAAAGTTATAGAATCTTTTTTTTTTTTTTAATACCTTTAGTGATAGTATGTGAGGCTACTAGGTGACTCAAGGAATAGAGTGCTGAGTGTGGAATTGGGAAGACCTGAGTTCAAATCCTTCAGGTGCTTACTCACTGTGTGACCCTGAGCAAGTAACTTTTGGGTCCCCTAATCCACTGCAGTAGGAAATATCACTTGCCTCTCCAGTGTATTGATGGTCCACAGGGTCCACCACCCCTGATTGGCTGAGACAGCATCCAAGTGGGAACATGATTGGTGGGGAGATTTAGTGTCTTACCTGCTTTGTGATTCAGGAAAGAAATGATGAGTTCTTTCTTTTGAAAAGGTTTCACAGCTTCTCCCTAAAAAATTTGCTGAACAGCTTATCCGAGTGTACTGTAAGAAAACAGATAAGCAAAGTTTAGCGGCTGCCAGGCAGTATTTTGTTCAGTGGTGCATGAACAAAAACTTCACCAAACCACAGGTAAGTCATTTATTACTCTTTTCTTAAATCATTTCCTTCTAAACATCCAGAGAAAGAAGGGGGTTTTTTCTTACCTCCTCATTTCTTTGGAACCTGACAAAATTATATTTAAAATAATTTGATTATCATTTCAAATATAAATGAATGTCTGTTTTGTTTTGCTTTTTTTTTTGTTGTTGTTGTTTTAATATTGAGCCCTAGATACTTTAGTGAGGGTTTAACAAAAGTTCAGTAAGGGATATCTCTGAAATTCTTCAGAAACTACTCTGGGATCACTCCTCTAATCCAGTTCCTGCCTCAAGGGCACTCACTATATTATGCTGGAAATATACAACATACAGCTAAAAGAGGATAATGAAAAAGGTACAAATGGAGCAGTGATGAACTATCATCATCAGTGATTCCATCTCTAAATCTCTTCACCTTTAGTCTTCCAGAATAAAAGTTGACTGTGATAAGACTTTCCTTTCATTCTGCCTCATCAGTCTATGCTAATAAGAACCCAATCATCAGATCCTTATCCTCCTTAGTCACTCTGTCACATTGAGTTCCTCATTTCTTGCTATTATAAACCTTGTAATTTAAAAGACTAAAATTAGGCCCTTCTACCCAAACTATGCTCTGTCCTTTTAATAATCAAATTGATGGAGTCAGCTGATATCTCAGTCTAGATGATTCCCATATCTGCAGTTACCCTTTCTCTCTCTTTTGAGCTTTAGTCCAAAATTTGTAATTGCCCGCTGGACGTGTTCACTTGGATGTGTCTCATAGGCATCTCGAGCTCAACACGTGAAGAACAAAACTTTTCCCCTAAGTTGTCCCCTGGTTCTAATTTCCCCATTTTGGGCAATTGCATCATAATCCTTCTAGTTATATAATATTACATTAGGAGTCCCTGTGCTTGACCATTTTCACTGAGCCCACTCTGACCTTATGCCCATTTATGCACATTTTAATTCTGTTTTTATGCCCACCGTGTGCTGTCTTACTGCCTGCTGTCTAAAATTCAGATTTCTTTGCTTATCATTCAGTACTCTCTGTACTCTAGCACTGGCCTGCTTTTTCTTCTCTTCTCCTGTCAGTTGTCTTCCTACCACATCTTATTGAATCCCTTAAGATTTCTCTTTTTTTCCTTCTCTGCAGTCTTGTATTTGAAAGTCATGTTCTCTATTAAACTCTGGTCTTATTTGAATAGATATTCCTCTTTTTCCCCCTGAAGAATTATACTCAGTTTTGCTGGGTAGGTGACTCTTGGTTGTAATCCTAGATTCTTTATCTCCTGGAAGTGCATTATTCCTAACTGTGACTCCATGTATTTAAACCTTTGTTGGGTTTCTTTCTGACTGCTTGTAGAATTTTCTCCTAAAGTGGAACTTGGCTATAATATTGGCTCTGAAATTTGGGCTTTAACATTCCTGGAAGTTTTGCTTTTTTGGATCTCTTTGAGGAAGTCATTAGTTGATTCTTATTTTACCCTCCGATGCAAGTATATCAGGGGACTTTTGGTTGATAATTTTTTGAAAGATGATGTCTTGGGTTTTGTTTTTTAAATTATGGCTTTCAGAGAGTCCAATAATTTTTAAATTCTTTCTTCTCCGTGTGTTTTCCAATCAGTTATTTTTTTACTGAGTTATTTCATATTTTCTTCTGTTTTTTCATTCTTTCGATTTTGTTTTTATTGTTTCTTGATGTCTCATGGAGCTCTACTTGCCCGTTTCTAAATTTTTTTTAATTATTACCTTCAATGACCTTTTGATTACCATTTTCTATTTGGCCCTATTCTGTTTCTTTGATTTTTAAAAATCCTTTTTTTTGGAACCTACCCAGGGATTGTTTTGGGGCTTTTAACCAATTCACTTTTTTTTTTTGAGTCTTTTTTGTGTAACACTTTTGACTTTGTTCTGCATTTTTTGGTTATTTTCCTAGCCTATTTCTTGAATTTTAACTTTGTGTAAAAGTTGGCTGTGCTCCCAAGGCATACAGGAGGCATTATCCCAAGCTTCAAGTTTTTCATGTTGCTGCTTTCAGAAAGAGGTAGTTTTATGCATCTGTGAGTTTTCAGTTCTTCCAAGGTGACGTGCTTTAAGAAGAGTCATTGCCCTTCTGGCTTGGGCTGTGGTGTGTGAGTGACCACAAGTGTTCTTTTTTTAATTGTTAAATTTTTTTTTTCACTTGGAACTGTGACCAAGATTTCCGTGTACTCCCTAAGGTTAGTGGGACTGTGGCCTAGAACCATGTGTGGCCACATAACAGCATGTCCCATACCTAGTGCCAGTGCAGAGCTCCCTGTTGTCTCGTTCTGGGCCAGCTGTAACTCCCTTACAGTCTGTGGCCTGAGAGTCTGGACGCTGCTGAAGCTGATTCAGGCACCCGCCAGCCTGGTCATGCTGCTGCCGGCTCGGGGTGTGGGCTCTGGGATGTGGACGCTGCTCCACTCCCACCTGCTGATACAGACTTTCTTCTGCGTTGCCTTGAGATGCAGAATTGTTTTACCCTGACCTTTTGTTGGTTCTGCTGCTCTAGAATTTGCTTTGAGGCATTATTTTAAAGCTGTTCAGAGGGGATTTTGGGAGAGCTCAGGCAAGTCTCTGCCTTTACTCCACTCTCTTAGAGCTGCCCCTCATATTATTAATTTTCAAATTTTCATAAGTGTTATGATGATTAATAGAATTTTAATTAAAGCAAAAGAAAATCGTAGAACTTAAGCTATAAATATGTATATATATATATATATATATATATATATATATATATATATATATATATATATATATATATATATATATATATATATATATATATATATATATATATATAAGAGAGAGAGAGAGAGAGAGAGAGAGAGAGAGAGAGAGAGAGAGAGAGAGAGAGAGAGAGAGAGAGAGAGAGAGAGAGAGAGAGAGAGAAAGATTTGGGCTCATCAGAGGAATAATGTGGACAATGTGTTTGTGTTCTGAGCCATATTAATGAAACCCAGGATTCCCCACTGTGGTTTACTCAGTGGGAAAAGTTCCCTACCCACAAACATGTGCTCGTGGCCCCTTAGGGACGACAGGAAGGTGTAAAAGGTTTGGCGCAGCCCACCCCATTTAGTAGAAATACACTGGAGAACCCTTGCTGGCAGGCCAGCAGTGTCATCCTGTTGCTGGGGGTGGGGGTCTGTAAGACCAGACAGCGAAGCTTAATTCTTTCCCTTTTGACGAGGCTCCCTGGACTCGTGCAGTCAGGGCAGAGCCCGGGGTTCTGAGCTTAGGCCGATGGGTACAAGGAGAGGGGCTGGGGGTTGGCCCAAGTCCTCGTCCGGGCTCCGCCGCCAGGTGGCTGAATTGCTGGGGGCCCGAGTCAGCCAGCTGCTTCACCTCCAGTCATTGAGTGGGAGCAGGTCCGTTTGGTTGAGCTCATTTTCTGAGTCTCATGATTGTACCTGTCCACACGTGCAGGTTAAGTGCTATGAGAGATTGTGCTGTAACTCTTGTCATTTTTTTTTTCTTGAAAAATAGGATGGTGATGTTGTGGCCCCAAAACTAACACCCATGAAAGCCAGTTGGAATCTCCGGTGTAGAGAGCAAAGTCCAGATCTTCATAGAGAGAGTTCCAACATCAAAACCAACCTTTTTCAGGAAAAAAAGTAATAGAATGGGAATTTCCACTTCTCTGCTTCTTGTAAAGAGATGTGCCCCAGTCCCAATGCTGCAAGAAGGTTTCATCGCACCTATCCTTTTTCTTGGCTTCTTCAAACAAAGCTGTTGTGCATATATCCTCAGTCAGAAGCTGATCAGCATGTAAATAAATCACACCATCTTTTTCTTTCAAATAGACTTGGGGAGCTGAGAGCTGCAAACAGGGAAATCTTAACGTAATCAGTATTTATAATAAATTCTGTAGTAATTTCAAGATTTTAGTTGCAATAGTGCAAGACATTTTATATGAGGAAACAAGAAAATTTGATATCACTTAAGTATATATGCAGACTGCAGGAAAAGCATTCTTTCCAATTTGGCATGGTATCTATAACTCTTAATTCTTTATGTTTAAAAAAAAAAAAAAAAAAAAGCATCATCCTTTTTATACCTTCAATTCCTGTGGGAGAAAAACTGTCTTAAAAATTTATGGGAAAGGGGCAGCTCCATGGTGCAGTGGATACAGCACCAGCCCTGAAGTCAGGAGGATCTGAGTTCAAATCTAACCTCACACATTTAACACGTGCTAGCTGTGTGACTCTGGGCAAGTCACTTAACCCCAATTGCCTCAGCCAAAAAAAAAATGGAAAATAGACTTAATAGACTTGGGTTGTGAGACGAGGATCTGATAATGCCCCTCTCCAGCCCTGGTTAAAATAGCAGAACCCTTTGGGGCCCTCTGAGGTAAGTGCATGCCTGAGTAAGGTACCAGACCTCATCCTGCTGGCTGGTCTTCTGAGGACTAAGGGAGGGCATGTTTGGAGCTGGCACTTGGGAGAAAAAGCCGTTTCTAGGGAAGATGCGCCAGGCTTCGTTGTTCCAGACAAGTGTGCCAAGGCAATGTTGCTCCTCCTTCAGCTGGATGACTTCCCTTTCACTCACCAGATGTGGCTCACCCTTATTTCTGAATAAATTATGCGGAAGAAGTCCTTGTTGCAAAAACAAAGACCACCACCTTCCCCAAGCATGGTGCAGAAGTGCTATTGCCTGCACAAAATGCTGGTCGGGGAGAAGGGCCCGGCTTTGCCGACTCCCTCGGGACTTTCTCCGAGGCTGTCAGGGCCGGGCCAGTGCCGAACCTCCCTTTTCCCAAGGGACCAGAGTGGGAATGGATGAGTCAGGAACCCTTTGGCCTGGGTGTGCACCTGTGGGGTACAGGCCGTGTCCCCAAAGCAGCTGTGCTCAGGTATTTCCAGACTGTTCTTTGGAAAGTAAAGTCTTCCATGCCCTTGAAGACCAAAATCTTTGTGGAAGCCTCTACGCCCCCCGTCTGGAATCACCTTTGCCCTTTCTGATTCTTTGTGGCACATATGTCCTTCTCGTGTTCAGTGTTGAGTGTGTGCCCCCGTGTCTCAGTGTCTTCGCACCTCCTGTACCTGACATGAGGCCTGACGCAAAATAGACCCGGAGACCTGAGATCCCAGGACCTCGGCATCCACCGGCCTCTGACCTTCGAGGGGATTCTCTCCAGAAGTCTGAATGGGCGGCCGCCTTTCCCTGGTCAGGCTCCCAGCTTTAGGATCACACAGGAAGGGGATTAGGGATAGTGATAAAGTTGACATGGGGCAGCTAGCTGGCGCACTGGGCAGAGCACCAACCTGGGAGCTCGAAGGTCCTGATCCAGATGCAGCTTCAGATATAGCATCTCTATAGAATTCAGATGTAGCATATGTATTTATATATGTATTTATTATTAGCTTTTATTCCTAAAGTAGCATCTCTATAGTATTTATTATATATTATATTGCATATGTATTTATATCAATTTTTGTTAATAAAGTAGTGTCTTTAGTATTTATTATGTTACATTATATGTATTTATTATTGGTTTTTATTCATAAAGTAGTATCTCTAGTGTTTATTATATTACATTACATATGTATTTATCATTGGCTTTTATTCATCAAGCAGTATCTCTACAGTATTATGTTATATATGATATTGTTATATAATTATATAATACACATGTGTATTTATTACATAATTACATATAATTCATACCATTGTATCATATTATAGATAGGTGCTACGTGTACTACCTTAAGTATAATATTCTAAATATGTTATTACTTATCTAAAATCTATGTAATCTAAAACCTATCACTTATAGATTATCATTATTAACCATAATAGTATAATCCAGATATATCCATGATATCCATGATGGTTAATCCTCACCCCCATCATTATTGCCGACAAAGCCCTCTGAGCCTCTTCTTCCAACCTCCAGAAGTCCTGATCCTGAAAAGGTTTTCTCTGTTCGGCCAGTTCTTCTCCAGGGTGGGCAGGTTAAGCCTCGCTTTTCTAGTCAGGCTTCCTCTCCTCCTCTCACTTCTGGTTCAGCTACCTGCAGAGCTGCTCTTCTTCCAGGACTCTTCTAGGAATTAGCTTAGAATCTTTCCTGCCCTTTCCTAAGCCCAGCCCCTGTTGCAGCTTCTGGTTCCAGCTGGAAAGGCTCCACCAGTCAAGCAGTTATCAACTTACACAATAAACTGGAACTCTATAAACACACACAAATACACTCTCCCCACACTCTTACCCAGGCTAAGAGCAACCAGGAGAATCTAGAGCTTCTCAGCCTCTGCAGTCCATCACTCTATCCATCCATTCAGTAAGCACTTAATGAGCAATTACTAAATGCCAGGAACTGTATGAGGCTCTAGGGACTCAGACAGTAATGATATAGCCCCTATCCTAAAGAATAATTTATATTCTATTAGGCGAAAGTCCCTTTTTTCCCCTAGAAAATCAAAATCCAGCTGAGATTTCACACTTGGACCTTCCTTCACATCTTTGACTGAAGGCATTGGTTCTTGTTAATAGGCTAAAACTTATGTAATTAGAATAACCATCCTGGCCCTTAAGAAAAAACTTCCCTCCTTTCTTGCAGAAATGAAGGACACATATTGTCAAACACTCTAATTTATCGGTTGGTTTTCCTGAACTGCTTTTTTTCCCCTCTTAAAATTTTTTTTCTTACCAGTCTAACAGGTGATTGCTCTACTGTGCTGGCAAACAAACAGGCAGGGCTACCAGCTCTTACTTTTGCTTCTACTCATATGTAAATATTAATTATTATTACATTTGAAAGGATCACCTCTATGAGGCAGGTAGGTAATATAGTGGCTACAATACAAGAGTCAGATAAATCAGATTTCAAATCCTACCTCAAATACTTATTAGCTAAAGATAATTCATTTTGCCAGCTTAAGAGGCAAAGTAAACATTGAAACACAAACAGGAAACAATTTTTTAAAAAAGCAAAACCTATCTTTACCTCTATAGAGGAAGAAAATTTTAAATCACCATGCTCCGTGTATAGCCCAAATTCAGCTATAGCAAGATCTGCCCTAGAATTTCTAATATTCCTAAGTGGTGCTATTTTTTCTTCTTTTTCTTCCATTAGCTGTGGAAATATGGTCAAGAGCCTTATTTTCCGTATCTTTAATGTAAAACAATAAAACTTGCAACATGTACGTCACACCAAGCTATTAACAACCAACTTCCTAAGAAAAAGTCCCCAGGACCAGATGGATTTACATGTGAATTCTACCAAACATTTAAAGAGCAACTAACTCCAATGCTATGTAAACTATTTGAAAAAATAGGGATTGAAGGAGTCCTACCAAATTCCTTCTATGACACAGACATGGTACTGATACCTAAACCAGGTAGATCGAAAACTGAGAAAGAAAACTATAGACCAATTTCCTTAATGAATATTGATGCTAAAATCTTAAATAAGATATTAGCAAATAGACTTCAGAAAATCATCCCAAGGATAATACACTATGACCAAGTGGGATTTATACCAGGAATGCAAGGCTGGTTTAATATTAGGAAAACTATTAGTATAATTGACCATATTAATAATCAAATTAATAAAAACCATATGATCATCTCAATAGATGCAGAAAAAGCATTTGATAAAATCCAACATCCATTCCTACTAAAATCGCTTGAGAGTATAGGAATAAATGGACTATTCCTTAAAATAATAAGGAGCATATATTTAAAACCTTCAGTAAACATCATATGTAATGGCGATAAACTAGACCCTTTCCCTGTAAGATCAGGAGTGAAACAAGGTTGCCCACTATCACCATTACTTTTCAATATAGTACTAGAAACTCTAGCCTCGGCAATAAGAGCCGAGAAAGAGATTCAAGGAATTAGAGTAGGAAATGAGGAAATCAAATTATCACTTTTCACAGATGACGTGATGGTATACTTAGAGAACCCCAAAGACTCTGCTAAAAAGCTAATAGAAATAATTCAGAATTTTAGTAAAGTTGCAGGATACAAAATAAATCCACATAAATCCTCAGCATTTTTATACATTAACAACACAATCCAACAGCAAGAGATACAAAGAGAAATTCCATTCAAAATAACGGTCGATAGTATAAAATATTTGGGAATATATCTACCAAAGGAGAGTCAGGAATTATATGAGCAAAATTACAAAACACTTGCCACAAAAATAAAGTCAGATTTAAATAATTGGAAACACATTCAGTGCTCTTGGATAGGCCGAGCGAATATAATTAAGATGACAATACTCCCTAAGCTAATCTATTTATTTAGTGCTATACCAATCAGACTTCCAAGAAACTATTTAAATAACCTAGAAAAAATAACAACAGAATTCATATGGAACAACAAAAGGTCGAGAATCTCAAGGGAAGTAATGAAAAAAAAAATTAAGTGAAGGTGGTCTAGCTGTACCTGATCTAGAACTATATTATAAAGCAACAGTCACCAAAACCATTTGGTATTGGCTAAGAAATAGACTAGTTGATCAGTGGCATAGGTTAGGTTCACAGGGCAAGATAGTGAATAAAAATAGCAATCTAGTGTTTGACAAACCCAAAGATCCCAAATTTTGGGATAAGAATTCATTATTTGACAAAAACTGCTGGGAAAACTGGAAATTAGTATGGCAGAAACTAGGCATGGACCCACACTAAACACCACATTCTAAGATTAGATCAAAAGGGGTCCAAGATTTAGGCATAAAGAACGAAATCATAAATAAATTGGAGGAACATGGGATGGTTTACCTCTCAGACTTGTGGAGGAGGAAGGAGTTTGTGTCCAAGGGAGAACTAGAGACCATTATTGATCACAAAATAGAAAATTTTGATTACACCAAATTAAAAAGTTTCTGCACAAACAAAACTAATGCAAACAAGATTAGAAGGGAAGTAACAAATTGGGAAAACATTTTTACAATTAAAGGTTCTGATAAAGGCCTCATCTCCAAAATATACAGAGAACTGACTCAAATTTATAAGAGATGAAGCCATTCTCCAATTGATAAATGGTCAAAGGATATGAACAGACAATTTTCAGATGATGAAATTAAAACTATTTCCGCTCATATGAAAGAGTGTTCCAAATCACTATTGATCAGAGAAATGCAAATTAAGACAACTCTGAGATATCATTACACACCTGTCAGATTGGCTAAGATGACAGGAACAAATAACGATGAATGTTGGAGGGGCTGTGGGAAAACTGGGACACTGATGCATTGTTGGTGGAGTTGTGAAAGAATCCAACCATTCTGGAGAGCAATCTGGAACTATGCCCCAAAAGTTATCAAAATGTGCATACCCTTTGACCCAGCCATACTACTACTGGGCTTATATCCCAAGGAAATACTAAAGAAGGGAAAGGGACATGTATGTGCCAAAATGTTTGTGGCAGCCCTTTTCATAGTGGCTAGAAGCTGGAAGTTGAATGGATGCCCATCAATTGGAGAATGGTTGGGTAAATTATGGTATATGAATGTTATGGAATATTATTGTTCTGTAAGAAATGACCAACAGGAGAAATACAGAGAGGCTTGGAGAGACTTACATCAACTGATGCTGAGTGAAACGATCAGAACCAGAAGATCATTATGCACTTCAACAATGATACTGTACGAGGATGTATTCTGATGGAAGTGGATATCTTCAACATAGAGAGGAGCTAATCCAATTCCAATTGATTAATGATGGACAGAACCAGCTACATCCAGAAAAGGAACACTGGGAAATGAGTGTAAACTGTTATTTTTACCTTCTGAATCCAATTCTTCCTGTCAACAAGAAATTCGGTTCTACACACATATATTGTATCTAGAATATACTGTAATATATTTAACATGTATAAGACTGCCTGCCATCTGGGGGAGGGGGTTGGGGGAGGAAGGGAAAAAATCTGAATAGAAGTAAGTGCAAGGCATAATGTTGTAAAAAATTACCCATGCATATGTACTGTCAAAAAAAAGTTATAATTATAAAATAAAATAAAAATTAAATTAAAAAAAAACATGTACGTCACAGGGTTTGTTGTGGGAAACATGTTTTGTAAACCTTAAGATGTTATAGAAATATTAATTATCACTTTTGGAAAGCGTTACCTCTTTGAGGTGGCTGATGGTATAGAGGATTGATTTCTAGGTCTGACATCAGAAAGCCCTTGAGTTCAAGTCCAGCCTCAGATAACTTATTAGTGTGATTCTGGGCAAGTCACTTATGTACCTCTTGCCTCAATAAGATAACATCTATCTTATAGGGTTGTTATGAGGCTTAAATCAGATTTTACTTGTATAAAATAGATAATTGTTTAGATGTACAATACTTGGCAAAGCAATATATAAAATACAAATATGTGTATGTAAAAATATGATATGAATATTTTAAACTGCCAGGAGTTACTGACATGACATACCTTTGAGTCAAAGGGTACTAGGGAGGAGACCCTGAAGGCGGAGCCTGGGGCCTGAGATTGCTTGGCATAAGGATAAAGAGGTTCTACTAAGGATTAGCAGCTTCTTTGGCCTGATGGAAAGAGCAGAGGAAAAGTTTCCTTCTCCAAGTTTCCAGCAGCAGGGTGAGGTGGAAAGAATTGTCAGGGCCTTTGGGTGGAATGATATTTAAATCTGAGACAAATTCCATTACTCCAGATGTTCAGAGCAAAGGACCAGCAGATCATCAAATGGTACTGATAATCTTTTTGTGGACATATAAACTTCAAAATTTTATTGACAACTTTGAAATGATTTGTACATGTTAATGGACTAACACCAAGGTGGTCCAGATAAGAGTTAGACTGTTCCCCCCACAAAAATCCTTATAAAAATGAGATTTCAGAGGCAGGTAGATGGCACTGTGGATAGAGCACGGGAATCAGGCCTCAGACATTTCATACTTACTGAGTGATTCTGGGTAAGTCACTTAACCCAAACTGCCTTGTCCAAAAGAAAAAAATGAGACCTTTAAACTCTTGACATCATCCCACAACACTTCCATCTCCATGAAGTCCATGCTCCTGTGTGCTCCTAATTTATACGCATGACATTGTATTTCCTCCTTTATTCTTCCAGAGAATAAAAAATGTTTTAAAAGAGAAAGTAAATGTAAAAGGCCCTGATTCCCCAGAGCAAAACAATAAAGTAAGCAAAAGCTCTTCTTCCTTTCTTCCAATTGCAGATGGCACAGCTCCCAGTCTGATCAATTAGTCTTCTGACTTTTTTTTCTGTTTGGCTTCCATCAGCTAAAATTTTACTGTTTAAAAAAAAATTAAAGCTTTTGAAAAATGAATACAAGGGATAATGTTATAAAAAATTACTCATACATATATACTGTCAAAAAATTTTATAATTATAAAATAAAAAAAATAAATAAAAAATTAAAGCTTTTTATTTACAAATCATATTCATGGGTAGTTTTTTCAATATTGATCCTTGCAAAACCTTTTGTTCCAAATTTTCTTCTCCCCTCTCCCCTATCTAGCAGGTAGTCCGATACATGTTTTAATCATTTCCTAAGAAAGTTTTACTTATATTGATCACAATAAAAAAAAGGAGCTGGAAGTAATCTAGAACTATCACTGCCAAGGGAAGAAGTATGACAGCCAAGGATAATACCTGTTTAGAATGAAAACTTTTTGGTCAAATTTTATGGAGGATGAGAATGGAGTTTGCATATACAATTTTGCATTTACAAATGACAAGGGAGCCCCGAAATTCTCTAATGCTCCTTCAAGGAGAAAGTCTCCTTGAATCCTGTGTCTGTGAGACCCACCCCCAGGAACCAAGCAAGATAAAGTGGTTTATCTTGGTGGAACTAGTTGAAGTATTCAATTCCAAGATTGAAAACACTCAAAAACAGTCCCAGTAAGTGGTCTCATCTAGGCCCGGGGGCAGTGAGAGCATTGAGCCCTTTTTTGCTTTTTCTAACTCTGAGTCTCTGATCTGAGAGATACCATCCCACACAAGATTTTTTTTTTTTAAGTTTTCCAAAGTCTCAGAGAACGCTGGAATGATTTCAGTAGAGTATATGCATGTCCTAAAGAAAAATGAGCATCAAAGGTGAACAAAAAGGGCTTTTTTTTTTTTTTTTTTTTTTTTTTTTTAGGACAAAGAGAACTTAGTCATCCCAATTCTGCATGGAAAGAGAGGGGAAATTGACATCTGAACAGGGTCTCATCAGATGTCCAAGTCAATCGCCTGTTTCTGTCTGAGTCAGATGTAGTTTACCAACCAAAAAGAGTCTGCAATGTGTTAACTAGCCCCGAAGTACTGATTACCATTTTCTGAGGTATTTTGCTGAGGAAATGATGCTCCAGCTCAGAGTACAACAGGGGGCAGTGGCGGTGAAAAATAGCCTCGTTCCAAAGCGGAGGCAGCGGGAGACAGCTTCGGAATCTGGAAAAGGAAGACAAGAGGAAAGAGCCCCGTTAAGAAGAAACAAATCCAAAAGCGCACCTCCGCCTTAGAGGCCTGCAAGGACCTTCAGGCACTTGTGGATTGGTGAATGGGAGGAGATTTAGGGAAGACGGTCAAGTACAGTTTAGGGACTGAGCAGTCTCCTGGCCCCCAGCGAGATCGGGCTTCACCTCCCTCTGATTTAGCCTCCTCCCCAATGCACAGGCGACTCCTGGCAGACTTGTGATGGAAAGTGCCATTTACCAAGAGGTGGAATGTGGATCAAACCACAGCATTTTCACTTCCTGTGGTTGTTTGCTTGAATTTTTTTTCTTTCTCATTTTTTTTTTCCTTTTTGATCTGATTTTTCTTGCAGGGCATGATGAATATGGAAATGTATTTAGAAGAATTGCTTGCTGTGTTGGGGAGGGGAGAAGTAAGAAAGAGGGAGAAAAATTAGGAATGCAAAATTTTATAAAGGTAAATGTTGAAAACTATCTTTGCATTTATTTGAAAGAATAAATATTTTATTTATTTTTAATCAATAAATTTAAAATAAAATTATATTTTAAATATAAAATATTTTAAAATTTTAAAACATTCCACAAATGTTCAACTTGAATTTTGTTTTTAGCAGCCCCATTCATTGTCTTTAAAGCAATAGAATTGGATTCCTCTGAAATGCTTTTCACTTCTAAATCTGATCCCATTACTTGATCCAGAGATGAGGAAGCTATATGGCTTAGTGGTATAAGAAGAGGCATATAGGAGGTTACTGCAATAATCTTGTTTTTATGGCAGTGAGAATTTTTACTAAGGAAGATCTATTTCAGAGGTTCATTTCTTTTTTTTTTTTATTAATTTTATAATTATAATTTTTTTTACAGTACATATGCATGGATAATTTTTTTATACAACATTATCCCTTGTACTCACTTCTGTTCAGAATTTTCCCCTCCTTCCCTCAACTCCCTCCCCTAGATGGCAGGCATTCCCATACATAAATAGGTTATAGTATATCCTAGATACAATATACATGTGCAGAACCAAATATTTTATTGTTGTTATTGCAAAAGAAGAATTGAATTCAGAAGATAAAAGTAACCTGGGAAGAAAGGCAATAGTGCAAACAGTTTACACTCATTTCCCAATGTTCCTTCTCTGGGTGTAGCTGATTCTGTCCAGCATTGATCTTGGAATTGGATTAGCTCTTCTCTATGCTGAAGATATCCACTTCCATCTGAATATATCCGAATACAGTATCATTGTTGAAGTGTATAATGATCCCCTAGTTCTGCTCGTTTCACTTAGCATCAGTTGATGTAAGTCTCTCCAAGCCTCTCTGTATTCATCCTGTTGGTCATTTCTTACAGAACAATAATATTCCATAACATTCATATACCATAATTTACCCAACCATTCTCCAATTGATGGACATCCATTCATTTTCCAGTTTCTAGCCACTATGAAAAGGGCTGCCACAAACATTTTGGCACACACAGGACCCTTTCCCTTCTTTAGTATTTCCTTGGGATATAAGCCCAGTAGTACCACTGCTGGATCAAAGGGCATGCCCAGTTTGATAACTTTTGGGGCATAATTCCAGATTGCTCTCCAGAATGGTTGGATTCTTTCACAACTCCACCAACAATGCATCAGTGTCCCAGTTTTTCCACATCCCCTCCAACATTCATCATTATTTGTTCCTGTCATCTTAGCCAATCTGACAGGTGTGTAGTTGTATCTCAGAGTTGTCTTAATTTGCATTTCTCTGATCAGTAGTGATTTGGAACACTCTTTCATATGAGTGGAAATAGTTTCAATTTCATCATCTGAAAATTGTCTGTTCATATCCTTTGACCATTTATCAATTGGAGAATGGTTTGATTTCTTATAAATTAGAGTCAGTTCTCTATATATTTTGGAGATGAGGCCTTTATCAGAACCTTTAACTGTAAAAATATTTTCCCAATTTGTTACTTCCTTTCTAATCTTGTTTGCATTAGTTTTGTTTGTACAACAGCTTTTTAATTTGATCTAATCAATTTTTTCTATTTTGTGATCAATAATGATCTCTAGTTCTCCTTTGGTCACAAATTCCTTCTTCCTCCACAAGTCTGAGAGGTAAATTATCCTATGTTCCTCTAATTTATTTATGACCTCATTCTTTATGCCATGGACCCATTTTGGTCTTATCTTAGTATGTGGTGTTAAGTGTGGGTCCATATCTAATTTCTGCCATACTAATTTTGAGTTTTCCCAACAGTTTTTGAAAAATAGTGAATTCTTATCCCAAAAGTTGGGATCTTTGGGTTTGTCAAAGATTAGATTGCTATTTTTATTCACTATCTTGCCCTGTGAACCTAACCTATTCCACTGATAAACTAGTCTATTTCTTAGCCAATCCCAAATGGTTTTGGTGACTGCTGCTTTATAATATAGTTTTAGATTAGGTACAGCTAGGCCACCTTCATTTGATTTTTTTTTATTAATTCCCTTGAAATTCTCTGTTAGATTCTTATTGTGCAACAAGAAATTCGGTTTTGCACACATATATTGTATTTAGGATATACTGTAACACATTTAACATGTATGGGATTGCCTGTCATCTAGGGGAGGAGGTAGAGGAAGGGAGGAGAAAATTCGGAAAAGAAGTGAGTACAAGAGATAATGTTCTAAAAAAAAAATTACCCATGCATATGTACTATCAAAAAAATTATAATTATAAAATTAAAGAAATTCTCTGTTAGGGTTCTACTCTCCTAACTAATGCTAATAGAGCCAGGAGAACAAGCTAGACCTCCCCACTGCCAGCCTGCCCCGGCTCAGATCCAAAGTCCATAAATCCCAAGCTGTAGCCATACCTGCCTGAATTCCTCTGCATGAAGGACTTTGCTCTCTCTCCGGGGTGGGGGGGAACCAAGCCTCCTCAATGCCAGGGCCCTGGGCAGTTGGCACAAGTGGGGGCACAGGCTCATCCTCAGCCTCTCCTTCTCCTAAGTCCCAAGGACATGAATTTCCCGGCTCCCTGGGGAGGAACATGGGGATGTTTCCCATGGAGTTGGGCCCAGCTGAGGTGGTTTCCTCACAGAGACCTCTGGTGATCCCACTGGGAGGGTTTCTCTGCTCCTGGCCCTGCTGAGCTTGTGCTGTTCCAGGGGGGATACCTCTCTGGGTATCAGTTTCTTTATCTCTCACATGAGGTAGTTAGACTAAATAAAGAACTCTTAACCTAGAGTTCATGAACTTGGATGGGAAAAAAATGGCATCTTTATTTTTACTAACAATTTATCATTTTCTTCAATTCTGAATGTGGGCCACAAACCACAAAAGTAGTAGTAATGTCTGTGACTTTGTCACCAAGAGAAATCACCAATATTTTCACAGCCCATTAAAATCCCTGGAGATATTTTGAAATATCTTACGTTCAGCACTACTTTCAAGTTATTATAATTATTAGACTCTCCAATTTATCTGTATTTGAAATATATAACCTTGTCATTTAAGGCAGCTAAATGGTATATAGGAAATAAAAAGAACTGAGCTCAAATCCTATTGTAGAGATTTACTAGCTGTGTGACCCTGGGTAAGTCACTTTACTTCTACTTGCTTCAGATTCTTCATCTGTAAAATGGAGCTACCTTCCTCACAGGGTTATTTTGAAGATCAATGAGATAACATTTACAGAAAGTTACAAAAATTAACAAAACTTAAAGTTGTGTAAATATTAGCAATTATTAATGTACTCATGGAAAAGCACATGAGACAACTGTCACAAAGTTAGTTTCTGAAAAATATTTTCATAATGATATTTCAAGATAATTGGTTTCTTTTGTAATCCTGTGCAATTTTTTAGGAATTTAAAAATATTCTTCTGAGAAGGCCATAATAGGTTTCACTAGGGTGCCCAGGACACCAGTGGGAGACTAAATGGGCTCTAAAGTCCCTTCTTGTTCTAAACCTGTCCTGTGTGTGTGTGTGTGTGTGTGTGTGTGTGTGTGTGTGTGCCTGCAGCACGCCCTCTCCAGCCAGCCTGATCCCTACCCTGAAGCCCTTTTAGCCCCTCCAGGTGCCTCTTACAGAACCTGGCCCCTGCCAACAGAGGGCACATTCTTCCTCTCCCCCATGCCAGGTTCCAGCTATCTTGGGCCTAGGACCTTGAAGGCAGTGTCAGCCCAGGCCAGGGCAAGGGCATCTGCAAGAATGTTTGTGGCAGCTCTCTTTGTAGTGGCCAGAAACTGGAAAATGAACGGATGCCCCTCAATTGGAGAATGGCTGAATAAATTGTGATATATGAATATTATGAAATATTATTGTTCTATAAGAAATGAGCAGCAGGATGATTTCAGCGAGGATTGGAGACACTCACATGAACTGATGCTGAGTGAAATGAGCAGGACCAGGAGATCGTTGTATACTTCAACAACAATACTATATGATGGTCAATTCTGATAGATGTGGCCCTCTTCAACAATGAGATGAACCAAATCAGTTCCAATAGAGCGGTAATGAACGGAACCAGCTACACCCAGTGAAAGAACTCAGGGAGATGACTATGAACCACTACATAGAATTCCCAATCCCTCTATTTTTGTCCACCTGCATTTTTTATTTCCTTCATGGGCTGATTGTACACTATTTCAAAGTCCGATTCTTTTTGTACAGCAAACTAACTGTTTGGACATGTATACATATATTGTATTTAACATATACTTTAACATATGTAACATGTATTGGTCAACCTGCCATCTGGGGGAGGGGATGGGGGGAAGGAGGGGAAAAATTAGAACAAAAGGTTTTGCAATTTTCAATACTGGAAAATTAACCTATGCATATATCTTGTAAATAAAACTTATAATTAAAAAAATAAAGAAAAAAGAGGGAATGCTGAAAATTATCCATGCATATGTTTTGAAACTAAAAAGCTTTAATAAAATAAATAAATAAATAAATAGCTAAGAAACCAGGTCAGCTAGATGAAACCATGGAGAAAGCACCCACCCTGGGGTCAGGAGAAGCTGAGTTCAAATGTGACCTCAGACATTTAACACTTTCTAGTTGTATGACTCTGGACAAGTCTCACCATCCCAATTGCATTGCTAGAAGAAAAAAAAAGCCTTCCTTTGGCCATGTCATCCCCTCAAGCTACCCTATGCCCAACCTTCCCTTCCTAAATTCTAGAAAAAATAGTCTACACTTTCAGCCTCCATTTCTTCTCCACCATCTTTCCTTCATTCCTGTCCTTGCACCTGCTCCCAACTCTTGGGACTTCACCTTGTTCCCAGCAGCTCTCTCACCCTGGAAGATACCCTCTGCCAATGGGTGACCTCCTGTAAGGATCTCCATGTAATACATGCCCTGCAGCTCTCCCTGCTCCGCCTCCTGTTCTCCAGACTTCTCCATCATGCCCCCTTCCCTCCTGTCCCCTTGATTTTCAGTAAGGTGGAGGGCTAGAAGCAGGGAGTAGCAAACTCCTCTTCCAGAGGAAAGAAATTGAATTTCCAGCTCATTCTAGTTGCATTTGTATTCTACCTGGATTCACTGCCCCTGGACAAGATCCCAGGATGAGTTGATCACTTCTCATGTCAATATTGTGCTGCTAACTTAAGCCTTATCTCAACCTCTTCTATCCCCTGGTTGGAGGGTCTTCCTCTGCAGAGGGCAGACATGGATTTGTGTCCTTTTTCCCTCAGTGCAGATGGCTCCCAAATCTCATCCCAGGGCTGAGCGGCCGCTCACTTCTCCCAGATGTGCTGGAGACCTTCCCTTACCTGTGCCCGGCACCCTGCGTCCCCGTGCCTGACGGAAGTATGCGACTATTATGGCTGCGATCATGCTTGTGGCTCTTCTTACTGTTATTGTGGATAGGGATTGCACTGTATAGGGAACTTCAGGGTGAGAAAGTTACTTCTATGACTGTGTAGCTTGAGACCTCCAAGAGTACTGAAAGGACAAGCTGGGGGCACCAGAGCGCAGAGTGCCCGCCGGGAGTCCAGAGGACTTGGGTCAAAGCCAGCCTCAGACACTAGCCTGTGACTCTGGGCAAGTCACTCAATCCTGTCTGCCTCAGTTTCCTCATCTGTAAAATGAGCTAGAGAAAAAATTGGCAAAACATTCCGGTATCTTTGCCAAGAAAACTCCAACTGTGGTCACGGGAGGCAGACGGGTGACTAGAATGGCCACAAGAGCATTAAGAAATTAGTCTCACAACCAGGATATATAGTCTGTATAACAGTACAGGCGCTGGAAGCAGGTCTTCTAGGGCTTCAGGCTTGTTTTCTATTCAATGCAACATAACACCTGGTTATTGCAGTGATTTATATTAACTCCGGTTACTATTCATTCATAAAGTAGCATCTCTATAGTATCTATTATATTATATTGTATATGTATTATCAGCTTTTATTCATAAAGTAGCATCTCTATAGTATTTATTATATATTATATTGCATATGTATTTATATCAGTTTTTATTAATAAAGTAGTGTCTTTAGTATTTATTATGTTACATTATATGTATTGATTATTGGCTTTTATTCATAAAGTCATATCTCTATAGAATTTATTATATTATATATGTATTTCTTATTGGTTTTTATTCATAAAGTAGCATTTCTATAGAATTTATTATATTATATTATATATGTATTTCTTATTGGTTTTTATTCATAAAGTAGTATCTCTAGTGTTTATTATATTACATTACATATGTATTTATCATTGGCTTTTATTCATCAAGCAGTATCTCTATAGTATTATGTTATATTATAACATACATGGTATATAGTATATATGATATTGTTATATAATTATATAATACACATGTGTATTTATTACATAATTATATATAATTCATACCATTGTATCATATTATTATAGATAGATGCTACATGTACTACCTTAAGTATAATATTCTAAATATATTATTACTTATCTACAATCTATATAATCTAAAACCTATCACTTATAGATTATCATTATTAACCATAATAGTATAATCCAGATATGTCCATGATATCCATGATGGTTAATCCTCACCCCCATCATTATTGCCCTTGTCTGTACAATTGGACTGATGGCTCTCCTGGGGAATGGAGGACTTCTGGGTAAGTCACTTAACCCAAACTGCCTTGTCCAAAAGAAAAAAATGAGACCATAAACTCTTGACATCATCCCACAACACTTCCATCTCCATGAAGTCCATGCTCCTGTGTGCTCCTAATTTATACGCATGACATTCTTTTTCCCCCAAAGCAATTGGGATTAAGTGATTTGGCTAGGATCACACAGTCAGAAAGTGTTAAGTGTTTGAACTCCAGATATCAGGGCTGGTGCTCCATTGACTGCACCACCTAGCTGCCCCTGGAGTGGGACTTTTTGCTTCTCCTTGTCCTTATCCTCTTTCTCATATTGCCTGCCTTTCTTCACCATCCCTGTCTCCTTACCTTTCACTGCTTGCCCCTATATTTGCTGCATTTAGAACCTGATATGCTTGGTCCAATTTCATAAATTTCACAAATTAATTAGTTTAAATATCAAAGGAAATAAAACAAGTATGGCTGAAGGGGCAATAGCAGATCTTAAACTATGTTATAAATCAGCAAGCATCAAAACCATTTTGTATTCCTTAAAAAAATAGCTATAGATCAATGGAATAGGCTAAACAAGGGAAAATCAGAAGCAATGAAACTCAATAACCTAGTATTTAGTAAACCAGAAAGTGCTTAAGAAAAACTCTAATGAAAATTGGAAAGCAGTCTGGCAGAAATTATATTATGCCCACATTTCATACTATATTCCATGAAGAATTCTAAGTGGACATATAACTTTTATTTTAAAAATCATAAAATAAAATATTAGAAGGAAATTGTATCTTTTACAGCTATCTGTAGGTGATTTATTCTTAACAAAAAGGATATAGAAGCAATTTCAAAAAATAAAATGCGAGATTTTTACTACATAAATGTGAAAAGTTTTTGTACAAACAAAATTAATGTATCTGACTTGACAGCTAAAATCCCTTCTTCAACAAGATGCCTTTCCTGGTCATCCTTAATCTTAATGTCTTCCTCAGAGGTTAATTTTTTTGTCTTTCTTTGTGTCCCTTTTGCTGAGCAGGAATCTGGGACTTAATAATTGCTTATTAACATGACTTATCCAGAACAAGAAAGGAAATGTTTAACTTGCTTTAAAATACAACAAATATGATAAATACAGAGAAGTGGGGGGAAATCTACATGAACTTATGCATAATGAAGTAAGCAGAGCCAAGAAAATAATATATACAAAAACTACAACAATGGAAATGGAAAAAAATCAGAAAAATAATTTTTAAAAAAATGTTATAAAATTCCAAAGAATAAACACAGTCCAAGAAAGAGATGAGAAGACACCCCCCCACTCAAGTCCTACAGAAATAGGAGGTTTACAGATCCAATGCTGTGGTATTTTGTACATGTTTTTAGACTTTTTGGATGTATGGTTGACTTTTGTTACTTTTTTTTAAAAAAATGCTATATAGAATGCCTCTCTGGGAGAAAGCAGCAGAAGGGGTGCTGGGAGAAATTTTAGAAACATAAAAATTAAAGATACCAATTTTTAAAAAATGTTAAGTGACTAAAATGACCCCTGGAACCATATTCAAAGATTTTCAGCCCATTTCCTATTCGTAGTGACACTACTTGGGGTTTTCTGGGCAAAGATAACTGGCATGGTTTGCCATTTCCTTCTCCAGCTAATTTGTAGATGAGGAAACTGAGACAAATGCTTGCCCAGAGTCACATAGCTACTAAGAATCTGAGACCAGATTTAAAGTCAGGTAGCTGAATCTTGTTTCTAAGTCATCTACATTTTTCCCTTGTATTTCCTCCTTTATTCTTCCAGAGAATAAAAAATGTTTTAAAAGAGAAAGTAAATGTAAAAGGCCCTGATTCCCCAGAGCAAAACAATAAAGAAAGCAAAAGCTCTTCTTCCTTTCTTCCAATTCCAGATGGCACAGCTCCCAGTCTGATCAATCAGTCTTCTGACTTTTTTTCTGTTTGGCTTCCTTCAGCTAAAATTTTACTGTTTAAAAAAAATTAAAGCTTTTGAAAAATGAATACAAGGGATAATGTTATAAAAAAATTACTCATGCATATATACTGTCAAAAATTTTATAATTATAAAATTTTAAAAAATAAATAAAAAATTAAAGCTTTTTATTTATAAATCATAGGCATGGGTAGTTTTTTCAGTACTGTTCCTTGCAAAACCTTTTCTTCCAAATTTTCTTCTCCCCTCTCCCCTATCTAGCAGGTAGTCCGATACATGTTTTTAACCATTTCGTAAGAAAGTTTTACTTATATTGATCAAAATAAAAAAAGGAGCTGGAAGTAATCTAGAACTAACTATCACTGCCAAGGGAAGAAGTTTGGCAGCCAAGGACAATATCTGTTTAGAATGAAAACTTTTTGTTCAAATTTTATGGAGGATGAGAATGGAGCTTTGCATATACAATTTTGCATTTAGAAATGACAAGGGAGCCCCAAAATTCTCTAATGCTCCTTCAGGGAGAAAGTGTCCTTGAATCCTGTGTCTGTGAGATCCACCCCAAGGAACCAAGATAAAGTGGTTTTTCTTGGTGGAACTAGTTGAAGTATTCAATTCCAAGATTGAAATGCTTTTGGCTCAAAAACACTACCAGTAAGTGGTCTCATCTAGGCCTGGGGGCAGTGAGAGCATTGAGGGAAACTTCTGTCTCAGATTTCCTTATAAAAACATCAATTTTAAACTCAATCCTTGCAGAGGACCTAAAATGCCATGCTATAGCATGTCAAGGAAACCTCTGCCTGCTGGAATGATCTTCTCTTCCAGCACTACCCTCTCTTCATCTTTCTCACCAATTTCCCTAATACATTCACTATAATTTAGTCATACATTTTAGGTGTTGCCTAAATGATACATTTTATAGATATTTCAGTTTTTATAAAATTCCTGTGTGAAATGAAGTTTTTTTCTGAACCTCTGCCCAAACATATTCTTACATGTAAAACTTTTTTTTAATTTTTTAATAAAACTATAGTTTTTTATTGTTATTGTTGTTTGTGCTTCACTTTTTCTTTTTCTTTTCTTTTTTTTTTTAATAAAGCTTTTTATTTTCAAAACATCTGCAGGAATCATGACAGCATTGATTGTTGGGGATTCTTGGTGACTCACCCAGGGTCACACAGCCATGAAGTGCTAAGTGTCTGAATTGTTCTCCAGAGTGACTAGATCAGATCACAGTTCCACCAACAAAGTGTTAAGTGTCCCAGTTTTCCCACACCCCCTCCAATTAAGTACTTCTTTTAAAGGTGATGATAGCTTTCAATTCTCTTATTGAAGACATCTGCTTATATAGCAGTTCTCTAAGGAATTTAAATTAAGAGTTTATTATGATTGACTTGTAATCTTTTGTTTCTGGATTAGATTTCTGTGATTAGAATGTGTGACTTCCCCAAACAAGGGGAGAAAAGGCCAGGTAGGGGTGGGACTCCTGCAGTTAGGAGTATTCAATCTAGTGTTTTACAATTTTTATTTTGCACTTCCTTTTACTGATGAACGCCTTGTCAGATGGGAGATGCCCTTTCTCCAGTTTATAATAAAGCCCTTTTTTGCTTTTTCTAACTCTGAGTCTCTGATCTGAGAGATACCATCCCACACAAGATTTTTTTTTTTTTTTAAGTTTTCCAAAGTCTCAGAGAACGCTGGAATGATTTCAGAAGAGTATATGCATGTCCTAAAGAAAAATGAGCATCAAAGGTGAACAAAAAGGGCTTTTTTTTTTTTTTTTTTTTTTTTTAGGACAAAGAGAACTTAGTCCTCCCAATTCTGCATGGAAAGAGAGGGGAAATTGACATCTGAACAGGGTCTCACCAGATGTCCAAGTCAATCGCCTGTTTCTGTCTGAGTCAGATGTAGTTTACCAACTAAAAAGAGTCTGCAATGTGTTAACTAGCCCCGAAGTACTGATTACCATTTTCTGAGGTATTTTGCTGAGGAAATGATGCTCCAGCTCAGAGTACAACAGGGGGCAGTGGCGGTGAAAAATAGCCTCGTTCCAAAGCGGAGGCAGCGGGAGACAGCTTCGGAATCTGGAAAAGGAAGACAAGAGGAAAGAGCCCCGTTAAGAAGAAACAAATCCAAAAGCGCACCTCCGCCTTAGAGGCCTGCAAGGACCTTCAGGCACTTGTGGATTGGTGAATGGGAGGAGATTTAGGGAAGACGGTCAAGTACAGCTTAGGGACTGAGCAGTCTCCTGGCCCCCAGCGAGATCGGGCTTCACCTCCCTCTGACTTAGCCTCCTCCCCAATGCACAGGCGACTCCTGGCAGGTCCTCCCGGATGCAGGAACGAAGGACAGACAGCTCTTGAGAAGAAGCAGGACCTGCCCAATGGGGAACCACCAGAACCCGCCAGGTGGAGGCGTCATTTCTTTTCTTTCTCCTTTCCTTTCCCATAGTCTACATACCCTTGAGCTGTGAGCTCTACACTGAAAGGAATGGAAAGTTTTATCACTTAAATCTCTCCAGATACCTTTGAGTTTAAGGGCTAGGCAGAACAACGGAGGAAAACGGAGGCAGGACAACTGAGGGAAACGGAAGCTGGACAACTCAGGGAAACGGAGGAAGGACAATTCAGGGAAACGGAGGAAGGACAACTGAAGGAAAAGGAAATAGGACAACTGAGGGAAACGTAAGCAGGACAACTCAGGGAAACTGAAGTGGGACAACTCAGGGAAACGGAGGCAGGACAACTGAGGGAAACGGAAGCTGGACAACTCAGGGAAACGGAGGAAGGACAACTGAGGGAAACGGAAGCAGGACAACTGAGGGAAACTGAAGTGGGACAACTCAGGGAAACGGAGGCAGGACAACTGAGGGAAACGGAAGCTGGACAACTCAGGGAAACGGAGGAAGGACAACTGAGGGAAACGGAAGCAGGACAACTGAGGGAAACGGAAGCTGGACAACTGAGGGAAACGGAAGCTGGACAACTCAGGGAAACGGAGGAAGGACAACTGAGGGAAACGGAGGCAGGACAACTCAGGGAAACGCAGGCAGGACAACTCAGGGAAACTGAAGTGGGACAACTCAGGGAAACGGAGGCAGGACAACTGAGGGAAACGGAAGCAGGACAACTCAGGGAAACTGAAGTGGGACAACTCAGGGAAACGGAGGCAGGACAACTGAGGGAAACGGAAGCTGGACAACTCAGGGAAACGGAGGAAGGACAACTGAGGGAAACAGAAGCAGGACAACTGAGGGAAACTGAAGTGGGACAACTCAGGGAAACGGAGGCAGGACAACTCAGGGAAACGCAGGCAGGACAACTCAGGGAAACTGAAGTGGGACAACTCAGGGAAACGGAGGCAGGAGAACTGAGGGAAACGGAAGCTGGACAACTCAGGGAAACGGAAGCAGGACAACTGAGGGAAACTGAAGTGGGACAACTCAGGGAAACGGAGGAAGGACAACTGAGGGAAACGGAAGCAGGACAACTGAGGGAAACGGAAGCAGGACAACTCAGGGAAACTGAAGTGGGACAACTCAGGGAAATGGAGGCAGGACAACTCAGGGCAACGGAGGCAGGACAACTCAGGGAAACGGAGGCAGGACAACTCAGGGAAACTGAAGTGGGATAACTCAGGGCAACGGAGGCAGGACAACTGAGGGAAACTAAAGCAGGACAATTCAGAGAAATGGAGGAAGGACAACTGAGGGAAATGGAAGCAGGACAACTCAGGGAAACTGAAGCAGGACAACTCAGGGAAACGGAAGCAGGACAACTCAGGGAAACGGAGGCAGGACAACTCAGGGAAACGGAGGCAGGGCAACTCAGGGAAACTGAGGCAGGACAACTCAGGGAACTGTGGCACAACAGTGGCACCACCTTCCAGTATCATGGTCCTCTTTAAGAAGGAAGCACATACGAAATAGACCAGTAGATCAGTGGAACAGATTAGATACAAAGGACAAAAAAGGGTACATCTATAGCAATCTAATCTTTGACAAACCCAAAGATTCCAACATTAGGGATAAAAATTCATTATTCGGAAAAAACTGTTGGGAAAACTGGAAATTAGTATGGCAGAAATTAGATATGGATCCACACTTAACACCATATACCAAGATAAGATCAAAATGGGTCCATGATTTAGGCATAAAGAGGGAGATAATAAATAGATTAGAGGAACAGAGAATAGTCTACCTCTCAGACCTGTGGAGGAGGAAGGAATTTATGACCAGAGGAGAACTAGAGATCATTATTGATCACAAAATAGAAGATTTTGATTACATCAAACTAAAAAGTTTCTGTACAAATAATACTAATGCAAACAAGATTAGAAGGGAAGTAACAAATTGGGAAAATATTTTTAAAAACAAAGGTTCTGACAAAGGTCTCATTTCCAAAATATATAGAGAACTGACCATAATTTATAAGAAACCGAACCATTCTCCAATTGATAAATGGTCAAAGGATATAAACAGACAATTCTCAGAGGAAGAAATTGAAACTATATCCACTCACATGAAAGAGTGTTCCAAATCACTACTGATCAGAGAAATGCAAATTAAGACCACTCTGAGATACCACTACACACCTGTCAGATTGGCTAAGATGACAGGAACAAATAATGACAAATGTTGGAGGGGATGTGGGGAAATTGGGACACTAATACATTTCTGGTGGAGTTGTGAAAGAATCCAGCCATTCTGGAGAGCAATCTGGAATTATGCCCAAAAAGTTATCAAACTGTGCATACCCTTTGACCCAGCAGCGCTACTACTGGGATTATATCCCAAAGAAATACTAAAGAGCGGAAAGAGACATATATGTGCCAAAATGTTTGTGGCAGCTCTTTTTGTTGTAGCTAGAAACTGGAAGATGAATGGATGTCCATCAGTTGGAGAATGGTTGGGTAAATTGTGGTATATGAAGGTTATGGAATATTATTGCTCTGTAAGAAATGACCAGCAGGAGGAATATAGAGAGGCCTGGAGAGACTTAAATCAACTGATGCTGAGTGAAATGAGCAGAACCAGAAGATCACTGTACACTTCAACAACAATACTGTATGAGGATGTATTCTGATGGAAGTGGAAATCTTCAACATAAAGAAGATCCAACTCACTTCCAGTTGATCAATGATGGACAGGGGTAGCTGCACCCAGAGAAGAAACACTGGGAGGGGAATGAAAATTGTTAGCACTAATATCTGTCTGCCCAGGTTGCATGTACCTTCGGATTCTAATGTTTATTGTGCAACAAGAAAATGATATTCGCACACATGTATTGTACCTAGACTATATTGTAACACATGTAAAATGTATGGTATTGCCTGTCGTCGGGGGGAGGGAATAGAGGGAGGGGGGGTAATTTGGAAAAATGAATACAAGGGATAATATTATAAAATATATATATATATATATATATACATATAAAATAAAAAAAAAAAAAAAAAGAAGGAAGCACAAACAGCAGCAATAACCCTCTGCCTTGGTCTTGTTCTTGCTAATTACTCTGCAGCCTCCCATAGCTCCTTGTCTACCTCTTGCTCTCATCACATCAGTACCTCTGAGGTGGCGCAGTGCATAGAGCACCAGCCCTGAATTCAGGAGGACCCCAGTTCAAATCTGGTCTCAGACACTTAACACTTCCTAGCTGTGTGACCCTGGGCAAGTCACTTAACCCCAATTCCCTCAGGAGGGAAAAATGGGTACCACTATTGCTTTCTGGAAACTGACTCCCGACGCTTTCCACCTCCTGTCCATCAGTACCTCTATGCTCAGCGCCCTCCCCATTCCAAGGGAAGCTCTGGAAAGCCTGCCCGGGTTTTGCATTCGCGTCCCCTGGGCTCGAGGGGTTTGGTCACAGAACAGGTTTACGTTCATACCCTCCTTAGTCTGGCTCGGCTGGGTCCCAGGAGGAAGAATCAGAACCGGCGGATGGAAGTGCAATAGCGAACGTCGGGTTCCCACTCAGGTAAATCTCCCCCAGAGTACCGGCCTGCCGCAGCGCGAGTACGCGCCTCCCTGCGAGTCCCCGCAGAGGCCGAAGAGCTGAGAGAAGTTGCTGTTGAACATCTTTGGCCTGGGCCCGGCCAGCCTCTGGAACCCTGGCTGTAACTACAAAAGTCTCAAACAATGGCAGCGCACTTTCGGGGGCGGCACCAACAGCGGCCGTCCCAATTACTGCGCACCGCCCTCCGGTGGGTGGGGCACGCTCCTCCCCGGCCTTAAAAGGGAGGTGGAGGGGGCGGCCCTCCCGTGCTGGAGTCGTTGTGCGCTTGCGCGGCCCCTGCAGAACCGATTTCTGGATCTCTGCTGGTGCGGCCCAACAGAGGAAAGGCCATGAGGGGATTCGGGACTCCTCCTAAACGTGCCCGCTGCGGGCCTCCTTCCCCCACTTCGGAGCACGCCGCTACCTCCGCCGACGCGGAGCGGGAGGACGACGCCGATCCCCGGAGCTGGGACACGGAGCGGCTGTGCGCTTTCCTCTGTGATCAGGGCTTCTGCAACCCGACGCTGCTCGGCCGCATACGAGGTAATTGGTACTATTTTATTACATTATATAATAATCATAGTAAAATCTTATTAACTAGTGTTTCTAGAAACAACGCCCCTCCCCCCCAAAAGCAAAAAAACCCAAACCCAAACCCTCACCTACAAACGGTAATGAATGATATGAGGACTGCAGATGTGAAACAACACAAATTACAGCTGTCATGTTGATCACTGTGTTGTCATTGCTTTAAATTTTAAATTTGTTACAAGAAAAGGGCACAGAATGATTAGGGGAAATAACTAGTGAAAAAAAAAGGCAACAAAAAATCTGAAATTTAAATTTAAACAAAGGAAGCCCACAAGATTTCTGCAGGATTTGATCAGAGACTTCATAGAATCACCAGCTCTATAGTGATGATTCCAAAAGTCAGGATGGTTGTATTCATGCTTTAAAACCAAAAGAAAACTATACTTGAGTCTTTGGCCGAGGTTTTGCTCCCAAGTACAACATCTCCTCTAACCTTTTATTAGGAAAAACAAAAAAACAACATTCTTCAACTTTTACTTTGTATTTATCACTGATGGGTTAGTATTTCTCCCTAGACATTTCAGATAAGCTCTCTTGCATTTTGTACAGATCATACAGCTGTGAATTCGTTTCTAGGAATTTCCGTTTGAATTATATCTTATTTAATAAATATAAAAAGACAAGATGTATCAACATTTTAACTTTTAAAAATCTTTCCGTAGAAAAAAAAATCAGAGGCACTCAGCTGCTCAGCCTTGACGAATCAGTTCTTGAAAGTCTTGGAGTAAGGTAAGGCTGTTGCTCACATTAAAGTATGTCACAAAGCACACTTCAGATAATTCTCTTTTAATATTTTCTTCCTTTTGGATTATCATTTGAGTTCTTAATTCTTGATCTCAAAGGCAATTTCTGAGTGGGAAAGTGACAGTCAACATATTTTTGATGTTCGATGATGAATTTTGCTGGGGAGTTAAATGTTTTTTAATGGCCACCTTCTCACTCTTGAGTTATTTGAGAGAGCACTAGATGATGTACAAAGATGAGAGAGAAAAATATTTTCAAGAAAATGTAAGGCTTGTTAGCAGTTGGTTTTAAAACTTCCTATTTTGCAAGACCTGCAATTTGCTGGTGATGGAATTCTGGAAAAAAGAAAACCAAGTATCATTAGCAAGACTCAGGTGTACTTTTTTATATTTTATTTTCCCCCTGAGGCTGGGGTTAAGTGACTTGCCCAGGGTCACACAGCTAAGAAGTGTTAAGTGTCTGAGGCTACATTTGAACTCAGGTCCTCCTGAATTCAAGGCTGGTGCCCTATCCACTGCGCCACCTAGCGGCCCCTCAGGTGTACTTTTTAATGTTTGAGTAATTTTATTTCAGGATCTACAGCTAATGTCTTTTAAGACTCTCATCTAAGGTGACATTGGTGTTCTGTTATTCACAGGAGCTTCTTAAACAGTTTCTTCAGGGATTGAACTTGTCTTCCTCTGGTGCTGACAATCTTGGGATATGAAATCTTTTAGGGACCCACTATTTCAGATTTACTCCACTTTATCATGTTGTAAAAGAGTTGCTAGACTGGCAATCAAGAGATTTTCTGTTATTAGCAGTCTAACCTTGGACATCTGGCAGGAAACAAGTATTTATTGTGTGCTAGCCACTGGAGATAGGGGAAAAAATGGTGTGGGGCATGTGGGAGACAGTATATGAGTATATGCAAAATAAATACTGGGTAAATTTGGAGTGAGCCACTAGCATCACATGGGAGAACCAGGAAAGGCTTCATTTAAAAGGAAATATTTGAACTTAACTTTGAGAGGGAAAGTAAGAAATAGAGAATCCATTCTCGTTATGGGGGCAGCTCATTCCAAGACACAGGAATGGGAGATCAAGTTTTGTGTGAGGAAGAGAAAGGAATTCATTTTGGCTGGAGCAAAGAATGTGTGAAGGAAATAAGATGATAAGGCTGGAAAGGTAGTTTGGGGCCTAGTCATGAAGGCCTTTAGAGACCAACGGAATCAATATTTGATTGTAGAGGCGAGAAGGCGCCCCCGAGTTTGAGGAGAGGAGTGACTTGGTCATATCTGTGTTTTACTATTATCTACCACTTTGTCAGCTCTTTGGAAAATGGATTGGAGAGGGAAGAAGTGAGGGCCAGAGACCATTTAGAAGACTGACAGTAGTTCAGGTGAGAGGTGAGGTGGTTAGCCAGATGAATGAGAAAGGGATAGGATGGTGAATGGTGTAGAGGTAGTATCTATGAGATTTGGCCACTGATTGGTTAGGTGAGGAAGAATGAGGGGTCAGGGAAGACTTCAGAGTTTCAGTCCTAGATGATTGGATAGATCAGACATCCAGCTGGAAATGTCCAGGAGGTAACTGGATATGGTGCTGAAGGAGTGGAGCTCAGGCTCATAACCGGAAATATAGATCTTGGGCCCATCTGTATGGTCATTGAACCCATGGGAGATAATGATTGCCCAAAGAAAGATCGAACAGAACCCAGAGTTTGGGAGTCAGAAATAGATGAATATTCAGTCAGTTCATAAATATTAAAAAAAATTTATTAAGCTTCTGTCTTGTACCAGGCATTAAGCCAGTAGTAATACAAAGAGAAAGGTAAAAATCCTTATTGTCCAGGAGCTGATAGTGTAATGAGGGAGAAAACATGTAGATATGTATGCACAAGCAAAGTATGTGTGTTTGAATTGGAGGGAATCAAAAGCAGACACTAATTAAGAGTCATTGGGAAAAGCTTCTTTTTAAAAGTGACATTTGAGCTGAGCCTTGAAGGAAGCCCTCACGTCCAGAGAATTCCAGGTATGGGACACAAACCATGAACATTCCCCGAGTCAGGAAAATGGAGTGTTTTGTTCCAGCAACAAAAAAAGGAGCCTGTGTCACTAGATAGAAGAATATGTGGAAGAAAACTTTGAAGCTAGAAGAAATGGAGTTTATTAACAGCTTTACTGAAGAGCAATCAGACAGGAAGGAACTGAGAACTGAGAGAGCCCTCTCTGCACCTCACTTTATTTTTGTGTAAAAACAGTTTTTGTTTGTCCCCCCCTCCCCATTGCTAATATTTTACACTAGAGTCTGATGGAATGGTGCCTCTTTGGAGTGTAAGAGAGAATTGTTAAATTAAAACTGGTTAGTCATTATCTTATCAATAGTCTCTGTAATTAGTCCCTGAGAAATAGTTTGGTTTCTGTTGCTAAAATGGTCAGGGCAGATATGTGTAAAAATAGAGATCTAGAGTGGAATCCAGCCTTTGACACTGACTATATGACCCTGATGCAAAACAGTTTCTCTTTCTCAGAGTCAGGTGATAATTGTGGTAGCTACTTCTGCTGGGTTGTTATATTGGAAAGAAAGTACTTTAACCTTAAAATGTGGTAGAAACGCGAGATGGTGAGATAACTATCAGACATAAAGTAGTTCGTAGTAAATCCTTCTCTTCAATAACTGCTGAAAAAATCCGTTTACAACAGAGGTAGGGTTTTTAAACATGAAAACCACAAATGGCTAGATCATTCCCGGATCTTGTACAGTTTCTAAGTTATTAGGGCCTTGTGATTGTTCAGCGGGGCTCAGGATCAGTTACTGTAGCCAATAGCGGAAGGAAGGCACCTAGTTTGACTCACTTGGCAATGATAGGTGGAGGGGTTGTTAACATACAAGGGATTGGGGGCAACTAGGTGGCTGAGGACCCGAGTTCAAATCTGTCTCAGACACTTAACACTTCCTAGCTGTGGGACCCTGGGCAAGTCACTTAACCCCAGCCTCAAAAAAAAAAAAAAAAAAAAAAAAAAAAATTGAGGGAAAAAACATATAAAGGATTGATCACTTCAGCTTCAGCATGTCAACTGCAATCTCAATTTCAAGTCAAAAATCCCCTGGAAAGTAAGGAAGCTCCAACAAATCTAAATACAATATACATATATCAATTAATATGAAAATGTTTTAGAAATCTCATTACCTCAAATACTAAAGAGGGGCCAAAACTCGCAAGTAGACCAGGCTTGGTCTTTATGTATTGAGAGTCTAAATTCCAGCTGTGACTCGGCCTTAGTCCTTAATGCTGAGTTGTGTGTAAGTCATACTGATTGGGAAAGACTCCCAACAAGAGAATCAGCTAGTATTTATTGTGAACTAAATGCTTCAGGCGACAGCTGGGTGATGCTTTGGAGTCTGGAAGACTCATTTTCCTGAAGACAGATCTGGCCTCAGAGATGGACTAGCTGTGTGACTCTGAGCAAATCACTTAGCCTTGCTTGTCTCCGTTTGCTCATCTGTAAAATGAGCTGGAGGAAGAAAAGGCCAGCCATTCCAGTGTCTTAGACCCCACATAGGGTCATGAAGTCAGACCCAACTGGAAAAAGACTGAACAGCAAATGTACGTTAGGGAACAGAGGAAATACAGCATTTTGTCACTCTAGCTTTCAGATGGCTGAAAAGACCAATCAGGAGAATGTCCTCTGAGCATGCTTGGAAACTTTATTTGCTTGGGACATTTATTGAAGTAAATTTTAAATTATTAATGGCTCTTAATGATCTGAAGGTAAAAAAGTGACCTGGTTTTTAAAAAGTTATTGTTAAGTATCACACTTTATCAAATAAATTGTGACTTGTCTTTTTGGGGGGGTTTGGTGACTTTCCCAGTTGTTTAGAAGAAAGACAGAAATTGCTGGATTGTATCCATCAACTGGATGAAGACCATGAAGAGATAATGAAGGTAAGTGGGAGTTAATTTTTAATTGTTAGATCCTAATATTATCTGTATTTGGAAGGCCTTTGTTTTCTTTTATCCATTTTATGTTTGAAGGGGCTCAGTGGCTATAGCAGCAGTCCTCAAGTCAGGAGGACCTGAGTTCAAGTTTGGCCTCAGATACTTATTTAACATTTCCAAGCTGTGAGACCCCAATTCCCTCAGCACAACCCAAATTCAGTGAACATTATTAGCAAAGCTAAGTGAGGAGACAGCTTTTAAAGTAAATGTTGTTTTTTTTTTTTTTTAACAATGGGATAAATTTTCAGGTATCTATTAGTTTCTATAATGGTGGAAAAAAACAGTGGATTCTTAATTTGTAATTTTTAAATCTATTTTTGAGATCATAGAATGTTTCTTCTTTTGGCTCCCTGTCATTCCAAATCTGTGTAATTAGAGTAGTCCACCAGTAGAGCCAAAGGATGAAGCAAATGAATTAATTTGATTTTGTTTAATTTGATTTACAATGAATGGAACTGTAGCCCCAAACTGTGTAAATATATGGCTTGGAGGGAATCGTTGGCATATATAACATCTTAAATACTTAAATAACTTTGGTCTTTAGACTTGACATGGGGATTTAAAAAATGGGTTGTTACTTTTCATGCATAAATTGTTTTCATGTACAACTGTAAAAATCATCATTTTCCAGATATTTAACGATCCTGTTCATGGCCACATAGAACTTCACCCTCTTCTTATCCGAATCATCGACACACCTCAATTTCAAAGGCTGCGATACATCAAAATGATGGGAGGTGCTTACTATGTTTTTCCAGGTGCCTCTCACAACCGATTTGAGCATTGTCTAGGGTAAGGAGAAAAATGCACTTAAACAGAAGTATTACAGATAAGTTGTTCTTTAAGTCTTTCCATTACAAAGAACTTGTGCTTAGATATGATCTATTTTAGTAGTTTAACTTTTGTATTTAACCAAGTTCTTTCTAGCACAGTTAAATGTTATGGTGTGATTTACTTCCTACTTGTATATTCCTGAGTGTGGTAGTTGGGCTGGTGAGACAATAATTTATCTCCAGGGTATTTTAGGGTTCCCCTTTTTTTTTTAAGCTTTCTTATGGATGTTATAGTCTATAAATATTAAGTCCTTCAGTTTTCCTTTCTGCTTGTTCTTATATAGGTTAGTTTCTGCCTTTGAAACCAAACTACTCAATATTTTGGGGAAAAATATGAATTTGAAAAGACAAAATTAGAGTTGTAACAATAGTATTAGAATTTGTCTTTTTTTTTCCAAAACGTGGAGGAAATGTTCCTGAATGGCAGGAAATGTAGTTTCCAGTTTATCTTTAGAGACAGTTCTTTCCAATATAATTTTGTTGCATGGTGCTAAGTGAATTACTAGAAAATTACAGATAACCCATATTGAATTGTGAGTACAAAAAAATTACACATAAAAGTGCTCTTGATGGGATTACCCTTACAATATGTTCTAAAGTTCTACTTACTCAGATAATTGAAGGTGACTAGAATTTTAAGGTTACTTTGAAACAGAAATTTTTTAACCTTTTCTTTTTCTTTTTTTTTCTATGTTATGTATTCTTTTGGGCAGTGTGGTGAAGCCTGTAGGTTCCTCAAAAGAATATTTTTAAAATTTATAAAATACATAGTGTTACCTCCAAAAAAGTTGTAGTAAACTATCATTATTATTTTAAAAATCAAATTTAAAACGTTCAAGGAGCTGAGAATAAGAGCCTCTGCTCTAAAGAAATGTAAACAAATATTACAGGTTGGATAACTGATCTTTGGGACTTGAAACGGTACATTCTTGATTGAAGAAACAGAATATATCTTCTAAAATGAAATTTTATTTTCTTCTTGCTTCACAGTGTCGGTTACCTAGCAGGATGTCTGGTCAGTGCACTGCATGAAAAACAGCCTGAACTACAAATAACTAAGCGGGATATGCTGTGTGTTCAGATCGCTGGGCTTTGTCATGATCTAGGTAAACATGTTCAAGGAGCCAAAGGAGTTCAATGTGTAAAAACGTGATTTATATAAGTATTGAGGGATATAGTGTTCTTTTATTTTTAAAAACCAACCAACTGAGAAGTGTGCAGTATAACAAATCCTAACTTCTCTTTATAATACCCCAGTGAATATCAGCATACAAAATCTGTCACCATTTATGTCACTCTGTAATTCCAGAATACGTCATAAGCATTGCCACATCCTATTGCCTCAGTTGAGCATTTCTGCTACAGTATGCTGTATTAAAGACTCAATTGTGGATTATGAAAGTCTTCTGATCACTATGTCTCAGTAGATAGTTTGATCCTTTGCCTTCCTGAATCCATCTTTCTCGTGTTTAAAATACCTGAGATTTTTTGAACAGAAGATTCTCAGATTAGGGAGGGGGCAGGATTTCTCACTTCCACTATCCATGTGGGTGTAAAGCTAAATAATAGCCCCTGGGACTGTTGGCAATCCAAAATATTTTTGTAGCTACTGGTGAAACTAGATAATCACTAGCCTTATAAGGGATTATAGAGATCTGACTTAATCAGAAATCTAGTTCTCTGGTAAGGAAACTAGCTTAATCTCTTTCCTATGTGTTTCTTAGATGATAGGAAAGAAGTGTCTCTTACTGTTCATAGACCATTGACCAGCTTAGGTAAATCTGGAAAAGATTATCTTTAGGAAGTTGGCCCTTCTTGTTTCTCAAATGTACAGAGAACTAAGTCAAATCTATAAGAGCACAAATCATTCCCACATTGATAAATGGCCAAAGGATATGAACAGTCAGGTTTCAGAAGAAATCAAAGTGATCAGGAGTCATATGAAAACAAATGCTCTAAAATCTCTAATAATTGGAGAAGTGTAAATTAAAACAACTCAGAGTTACCACCTCATACCAGTCAGATTGGTTAATAACAGAAAAGAAAATGATAAATGCTAGAGAGGATGTGGAAAAATAGGTACACTGATGGAGTTGTGAACTGGTCCAGCCAGTCTGGAGAATGATTTGGAATTGTGCCCAAAGGGATTTAAAACTTTAAAAGTGTATACTCTAATCCAGCATCACAGACTATTGGGTCGTTCTGTATCCCTAAGAAATCAAAGAAAAGGAAAAGAATATGTACAAAAACATTTATAGTAACTCTTTTTAGGGTGGCAAAGAATTGAAAATGGAGGGGATATCCTTCAATTGGTAAAGTTGTGGCATATTGTTGAGGCCATGGATCTTCTGAAGAATAGAAATGAATTAAGTTTGAATAAAAAAGAATAGATAAAATGAATTTGTGCTTTTCAGTAGTGTGAACCAGTGCTTCTTATTCTCTTTTTAAAGGTCATGGACCCTTTTCACACATGTTTGATAGAAGGTTTATTCCCCGTGCTCGCCCAGGATATCATTGGGAGGTATGTGATATAGTCAGATTTTCACATAGATAAAAAGATGAAGCATTTATAAGGCACATTACTATATTCCAGGCACTGCACAAAGTTCTGGGGATACAAATAGAAGCAAAAAAGCCAGTCCCTACCCTACCTACTAGACCTTTCGTTCTAATGAGGGGAAATAGCATGAAGAAGACCTGGAAAATGTGGAAAGGGGAAGGGCAAGCCTTGTGGGCAGTATCCCTCCATGGTGTACGGGGTGTCAAGGAGGTTAAAAAGTCCAAAGAATGAGCAGTGTGCCCAGGAGTGAAGTGACCACATTTCTTGGTGTCCTCCTACAATCCCCACAGGTAGCAGAACTCCTTAAGGCAAGAGTAGAAAATTAAAGGCTAGCAGAATTTCTAAACTAAGTTCAGAGTTAAAGGACCATGAGTTAGGCAGCTACGGGACAAAATCAATTAGTCATAATTTGAATGAATAAATAAATGACAGCGGGTCAGCTTAATTTTTACAGATCAGATGGACAAGTTTCTTCTGTTCTTATTTTTTCAGCATGAAATGGGTTCAGTGAAGATGTTTGACTACCTGGTTAAGGCCAATGGAATTGAAAATATAATGAAGAAATATGGACTTGTTCCAGAAGAAGATATATGTTTTATCAAAGAACAAATCGCGGGACCTCTTGATTCAACAGGAAAGAGTTCTTTGGTGAGTTAGCTAGTTGGTTTGAATTGCCTAATACTTCTTAAATGAGGGACTATCTTTTCCTTTCTGTAAATTTTACCAGTTTTTAAGAAGTGCATTTATAGTTTAGAAGCTCCCCAAATTGTAATTGCATCCTAAGTTGTTTATTTAGATCCAGCTATATAGTCATTTGAAAACTGCAACTATAAAACTCCTTTGGACATCCATTTTCCTTCCATTTCTTTCCTGCTAAAGAAAGTTTGCTCCAAATGTTTTTGTCCATATGAGATCTTTTCCTATTGATGTCACTGGATAGAAATCCTTTTTTGGTGTTTCTGGGTCAAAAAGAAGGTATGCTTTATTGTCTTTTCATGATAAGGATAAGCTTAGTTGGATTTTCTTCTGCCTTTTTTTTTACCTTCTAAAATCCCTACCTTTAATCAAATATATTAAAAATATCATCTGAATTATCTTTCCTTTCCCTGCCAATCAGTTTTCTGCCCATGGAAAATTTCATAATCTGTAGAGATTATTTCTATATTCTTTACCCCTTTAGTGCATATGGTAATTTCTTAAGCAGAAGTCCATGGATTTTTTAGTGTTTTGATCATTATGTTTCAATAAATGTTTTCAATATTTCAATAAAATGTTTCCTTTATAATCTTATGTTTTATTTTATATGTTTAAAACTATTCTGAAAAGAAATCCCTAATGTCTTCAGACTTCCAGAGAGATCCATAATATTCAAAAAGTTAAGAAATCCTTTTCTAATAATACCACATGTAAATCTTTAGGTTTGACAGGTATTTAATTGTTCTTATACATTCCCTAGAAATGTAGCATAGCTCCTGATTGGTCTTAGGAGTTTGATGTGTTTGCTTCCATAGTTTATACTACAGAACACTGACCGCCATTCCTGTGGGTAATAATGGGGCTATCCGTGCTCTTTATTCACAGGATAATTAAGACGTGATAATGTTGGGGAAAGAATGAACTTGTGTGTAAAAGGCTTTTCATGTGTTTTAAAACTTGGCAACATAAACAGAAAAAGTTCTTGTATAAATAATTGTCTCTTTTGTAAACTTGCTTTGCTATCATATCTGAAAAGTAATGAATTAATGAACATTAATCCATGATTATGACTAAATAGTTTTTCCCTGGTCTTTTTTCCCCCCCCAGTGGCCATATAAAGGACGACCTGAAGAGAAAAACTTTCTTTATGAGATAGTGGCTAATAAACGCAATGGCATTGATGTGGATAAATGGGATTATTTTGCCAGGTACACTTTGAACATTTCACAAGTGCTGTCATACTTTGATGAGTAATTTCTAAGTATTTTCCTACTGATTTTTTTCACCTCCCTTTCTTGGAATCTTTTTAGGGATTGCCACCATCTTGGAATTCCAAATAACTTTGACCATAAGCGCTTTATTAAGTTTGCCCGTGTATGTGAAGTAAACCATAAGAAATATATTTGCACCAGAGACAAGGTAAAGTGTTTGAGAAAAAAATAGTCAAGAAAGAAAGGGATTCTCTTGTTCCTAATTACAAATTGAGAGTTGGGGGAATAGCATTTTCAGTCATCTTTTCTTTTGTTTAGTATTGTTAAATGCTCTTATAAAATTAATAAAATGTTGGACAGCATTCGCAGCTTTTGTGAATGCATGATTTTTGTCACCTTCCTGAATTTATTGGGGATGCCAAAGGGGAAAAATCACATACATAACTGTTTAATTTGCCTTTGTGACATAAATACGCATATCTCTATGTAATTCTCTGTTTGAATTTGCTTAACTTATGTGGAATTATGCTAAAATAAAACCTTGGACAAATATTTAAATATTATTTTATGATATTAGCAGTATTTAGGTCCACTTGGTAAAGTATTAAAAAGTTAAGAGCGAGCCAATGAATGTCACAGATCTACCATCCTTATATCAGGGGTACTGGGATGGTGTATACGTTATTCATTGTGTGGTAGAAAAAGAAGGGCATGCAGGTTTAAATTTGTTTTCTGCTGCATCCCACCTTGGGACTTTGGATCAGTCATTTTACACAAAGGTGTTAAACTAGATCAATTCTGTGATCCTGTGTAACCTTATGCACATTATTTATGCCTGTCTTCATCGCTTTTCTGTTTCTCATACTTATAAGTTTGTTTCACAATTCTCTAGGAAGCTGGAAACCTGTATGACATGTTCTATACACGCAACTGCCTGCACCGAAGAGCTTACCAGCACAGAGTTGGCAACATCATTGACACAATGTAAGGATTTTCCTCTCCACTTCCCTACACAATTTTCCATTGTGCATTTGTTGAAGTGAATTGAATGTTGTATGTGTTCAATATGATACGTATTTCAGGTTCTGAAGGAATTCAGATGAAATGAAAAACATGCTGTAGTTTAGATAGTTTATAGAGCCAGCCTTAATGAGAAAATTGAGTAGGAACAATAAAAAGTATCAAATATCTAAAAATAGCACAGAAAACATGGGAGGAGATCAAGGGGAAATAGAAAATGTCAGTCATCAAAACTGTTTAATTCTGGTTTTTAAAAACCCCATAAAAAATAAATCACTGAAATAGACTAATGAAGCTTTTAATTTTTGTTTGGTCCCAACTCTCATTCATAGTTAATTTTTAAATTTTCAGTAGTATTTTATTTTCTAAATGAAGTAAAGATAGTTTTCATCACTTTTTTCTTGGTAAGACGTTATGTTCCAAATTTTTCTCCTCCTCTCCTTTATCTCCCCTTCCCCAAAATAGCAAGCAAACTGATATATTGTAAACATATTTTTATATTTGTCATGTTGTACAAGAAAAATCAGATCAAAAGGGAAAAAAAAGACGAAAGAGAAAGAACAAACATATATGTTTATAAGAACAAAAATATATGTGGATATATACGTGTGTATATATATATATATATATATATATATATATATATATATATATATAAGAATTGTACATGTTTGACATATATTGGATTACTTGCTATTTAGATGAGGGGTTTGGAGGAAGAGAGGGAGAAATTTGGAACACAAGGTTTTCTAAGTGTGAATGTTGATAACTAATTTTTTTGGAGGGGGAAGCTGTTATTTTTAAAATATATATATATATATATATATACATACATACATACATACATATATATATATATAATATATGATTTTAAGTTCCAAATGTTATCTCTCCTTCTCTCCACTCCCCTTTGATTGAGAAGGCAAGCAATTTGATGTGATTTATACATGTAAATTCCTTCAAAACATATTTCCATATTAGTCATGACGTGAAAGAAAATAGAGAAAACCAAAAGAAAAATGACGTTTTTTTAAAGTATGCTTTAATCTGCATTTAGATGAAAGAGTTCTTTTTATTGATGCTTTCATGTCTCATTCAATTTTCTCTTTCCCTGCATCCAGTGAGCCCTCCTTTGTAAGATTTAAAAGAAAATTCCATAAAACCAGCTCACAAATTAGCTGCATATGATAATATGACAGCATCTGTATACAGTTCCATTCCCATAGTTCCCCACCCCAAGTGAGAGATGCACTTTAACAGATTATGTAAATTAATTCTCAACAGGATTACAGATGCCTTCCTTAAAGCTGATCCCCATATAGAAATAGAAGGTAGTGGAGGGAAAAAGTACAAGCTTTCTACAGCAATTGATGATATGGAAGCCTATGTTAAACTTACAGGTAAGATTTTAAATGGATTTAATTCTACCCAGATACAATATAGGCAATCAATCTTCATCTTAGAAATTGGCTATACTTAGAAAGATTGTTAATTTTTTCCCCCAGATTCAAAAAGCGATATGCTATATAAATAGTATTATAAGTGGTAATTAAACTCCAAACCAACAATAAAAGCCCATCAAATTCATTAAAGTATTTGGTCAAAAAATAGTGGTCAAAATGGTCAAAAAAAAATTCAGTACTTTAGAAGATGTGATTTAATGAGGGTGATGGCTAACTGGCACAGTGAATAGAGAGCTGGCCTTGGAGTAAGAAACTTGAGTTCAAATCCTGGTTCAGATATTTAGTAGCCCTGTGACACTAGATGATCATTTAACTTAAGTCTATAAAATGGGTATAATAATAAAACTGATCTCCAAGAAGTATAGTAAAAGTCAAGTGAGATGAAATGCAAAGTGCTTTGTAAAGCTTTGGAGTGCTGTGTCCTTTTTTGTGTTTTCAGTAGACTATTTTGGCTACCAAAATCAAAAATTAGGATAAAAAAATGATCACTTGGCAGCCAAGCCCACTGTTGCCTGTAAGTGGGCTTAGCTTTTTTTTTTTTTCTTCACATTTTGTCACTGCACGTTAGTGCTGATTGTAAAGCATAAATTAAGGAAATTATATTTGAAGATCACTTCTTAAAATACAAAACTCCAATTTTAAGGAATACCTAGAAAATCCTTAATGCATTATTCCTACATATCTGGATGATGGGGGGGGAGGGCGCTTTGGATAGTAGGATATTGATTGTTGTTTTGATTTTGGCAGATAACATTTTTCTGGAGATTTTGCAATCTCGTGATCCCAAATTGGCTGAGGCACGAGAGATTTTACTGAAAATTGAAAGTCGTAAACTATACAAGTTTGTGGGTGAAACTCAGCCAACAGGGGAAGAGAAGATTCAAAAGGTAAGTGGATGCTTTGAAGGTCTTCAAATTGCACTTCCAAACTTTGATTTGAAATTTGGCAATGTGGGTGATTATAAGTGGTCCTCCTAATGTAACTGTCCTCATCCCTAGTCTCCAAGGTCAAGTAATATGTTATAAAAGAAAATGTGAAGTATATTAAATCAGATCTGGCTCTGTTCTTTTGGACTGTTTAGATCTTTGCATCTCATTCTGTCAGCTCATGTACTCAAAGAGTTCTCTTTTAATTAGACAGAATTGATTCTCCCTGCCTACTATAATAGTTGGAGATAGAAAAAATTTAAGCCATATGATTTATTAACAAAACAGGTGTAATAAATGGTTGAGTGGACTCCTTAGTCAGTTCAAAGACCATGTGAATAAATAGTGAGACAATGTTAGTTATTGCAAATACATAATATTTTAAAATTTAATTTTAATTTAATGAAAGAAAACTATTAACAAAATACAAGACTAGGTCATCTGGTTTCTTACTGTAGGAAAGCTCAGATGTTCCCAGGTTGGGAGAGGTAGAACAAATGGGGACAATTCCATGAAATCAGAGAAAGAGTGGGTATATGCAGTTAAAGGAACATGAAAACAATAACTGGTTGGCTAATATAGGGGAGTTTTCACATAGGGATTGATTAAGATGTGTAATTATGAGAAAATTCCTTGTATCTGTATTCAATTCTGATTAAATTTCTGGTCACTGTAGCCTAGGTCCTTAATTAAAGTCTCTAAGCAACAGATAGACGTGGTCCAGCTTGCCATTCATTCAGGAATTAAGTTTATGGTTGGGTTTTTTTTTCCTTCCTCCCCTTCCCCCCAATTCACATAATTGAATGAAGTATTCTCACAAGACAGAAAATGGGCTAGACCTATATTGAGCCAGTGCCAGAATTGGGTCACAGGATAGAATCATTGGGGTTCACTCAATTATCTTTTCTATTTTTTTTTTTTTTTGGCTGAGGCAATTAGGGGTTAAGTGCCTTGCCCAGGGTCACACAGGTAGGAAGTGTTAAGGTCAGATCGGAACTCCTGACTTCAGGGCTCGTGCTCTATCCACTGGGCCACCTAGCTGCCTCTCAATTAAATATTTTTAAGAATATTTTTGATGATTGTTTTTACATCAATTATTTCTGAATCTATACCCCACCCCTTCATAAACCGAACCCTTGTAACAAGGAAAAACAATTAAAAACAGCTTAATGTTTTATGTATGCAATACTGTGTCTTCCTGCCTCTGCCAAGTGGGAGAATTAACCTCTTTTATCTTGTGTGGCGTCTTAGGACATCCTAAAATAATATGCTTAATTCATTTCCATAAACATTACCTGCCTTCTACAGTAAGACATTGTGTCAGGCATTAGAATTTGAAATATTTTTCCATCTATTTAACATTTTATTTTCCATGGAAAACATGGAAAACAATTTTAACATTTGTTTTAAAACTTTTGAGTTCCAGATTCTCTCCCTTCCTCCTACTCTTCATTGAGACACATGCAAAGTTATGCAAAACATAGAAATTTTTAGTGACCTTATGTCATCTAGGAGTTCATGGGATAGGTACCCTAATAAATCTTAGTTGCAAAGGAGCCATGCATAGTTCTCTAAAACATTTAAGGGAGGAAAGATCAGGCTCAGTTTGGTCTGGGAATGGGGCATGAGGAGCAATCACTATGAAATGACTATGAGGAAGTACTGAGCCCAAAAAAAGGTTTTTACATAATGTTTTTATTTATTTATTTTTCAATCACTTACATTTTCCACTGTCTCTCTCTTCCCACGCCCTTCCAGAGAAAGAAAAGTTCAGCTAAACTACCAACAAAACGAAAAGTCTAACGTTATGTGCTGGGGTACCCTATTCATGCTCAGCTTCCACCTCTGCAAAGGAGAGGTGTTGTATCATATCCCTTTTGGGCTTAACAAATCCTTATTTCATAGCTCTCAGTTTTAATTATTTTGGTAATCTTTTTCTTTAAACAGAACAAAAAACTTATTTATTTTTGTTCTGAACTTTAAAATAATATATTGAGAATTGTGTATCACAATTTGTTTAGTCATTCCCCCCATTCAGTGAGAATCTATTTTGTCTCCATTTTTTTGCCAGTAAGAAGAAAAACTATTCTAAATATTTCTATATATATTTGGGGTCTTTTTGGCAAAAACAATCTTGGGATGTGTGCTGAGTGGTGGAATGTCTTTTTCAAAGGATGTGGATCTTTTAGTCACTACTCTGTTCTCATAATTCCAAATTTCTTGGAACAGTGGGGTTTTAACATGACAGATAAGAGGCAGGAAAAGTACATTGCAGACATTACAGAACATAAAGGTGAGGATATTCACGTGATATGAGCCTGTGAGTAGTGTACTATAAACTTTCTCTCATAGTTTAAGCTGTCTTCTAGATAATAAATTCAAAATTATTTTTTTCCTAGGAGGAATATGATGAACTTCCAAAAGATGTTGCTGCTTCCATACCACAAGTTATGGATCTAAAAGTTGAATTAAAGGCTGAAGATTTCATAGTTGATGTAAGTTGCTGGCACTGTGATATCATTAACAAACATTTCTCCAAACCATGTGTAAGATTGTTCCTGTAAGCTGCTTCCAATTGTCCTCCTGTTACATTTAGTTTATGAACATTGACATTTTTACTGATTCTCACATCCCATTTTATAAAAAGGCGCAAATTTTGTTCGTCCTCAAATGAAAGGGATGTAAATTTAGCTGCCTATACCAGGCAGTGTATTTGGAGAGTCGATTGGGCTGGGTATGTTGATGTTTTGCTGTTTTAAAATTCAAGAGTTTATAATAATTCCCTTTATTTATATGGACAAATTGATGATCATGTCTAGAACAGGATTTGATAAAATGTCCTTGGACAGGAGAACAAACTCAATTGTTAACATTGTTCCTTAAAGGAAAATCCAGTTTGTTTTCAAACATACTTTCCAGGAAATCACGGAGTGAAGAGCAAGGACTATTTGTGTATTTCTCATCCCATAGCCAAAGGAAATGATGGAAGTTTGATGGCACTTATATTTCTACTTACTCTCCCAAATAATAGGATCCACTCTGCTTGTAGGAACCTTTTGCCCAGGCTTAAAGCAAACTAAAAGGAAACAAATTCCTCGGGTTATTTTTAGCAGAATGTTTTCTTCTGCCTTGGTTAATTTTGTTGGTCTTAGTCATGATGATGGACGGTATTCCTTGGCTTGCCTCTCTAAGCTCAATAAGTGAAGTGGTATTGCTGTTCTGTAATTTTTTTTTTTATCTTCTGTTAAGGTTATCAACATGCATTATGGAATGCAAGAAAAAAATCCTATGGATCATGTTTATTTCTATTGCAAGAGTGACCGAAATAAAGCAATCATGATTACAAAAGATCAGGTAAACATTCAAATTAGGTCAAAATAAATTTGCTATTGTGACATGTCATGTCTATCCACCTGTCTAACATTTTTAATGCAGTTCGAAAGAGTTGGTGTTTTGGCTGGGAGGGAGGATTGATATTTTATTATGAATTATGGGGCATAATGATTAGAAAGGAAAGTTATAGAATCTTTTTTTTTTTTTAATACCTTTAGTGATAGTATGTGAGGCTACTAGGTGACTCAAGGAATAGAGTGCTGAGTGTGGAATTGGGAAGACCTGAGTTCAAATCCTTCAGGTGCTTACTCACTGTGTGACCCTGAGCAAGTAACTTTTGGGTCCCCTAATCCACTGCAGTAGGAAATATCACTTGCCGCTCCAGTGTATTGATGGTCCACAGGATCCACCACCCCTGATTGGCTGAGACAGCATCCAAGTGGGAACATGATTGGTGGGGAGATTTAGTGTCTTACCTGCTTTGTGATTCAGGAAAGAAATGATGAGTTCTTTCTTTTGAAAAGGTTTCACAGCTTCTCCCTAAAAAATTTGCTGAACAGCTTATCCGAGTGTACTGTAAGAAAACAGATAAGCAAAGTTTAGCGGCTGCCAGGCAGTATTTTGTTCAGTGGTGCATGAACAAAAACTTCACCAAACCACAGGTAAGTCATTTATTACTCTTTTCTTAAATCATTTCCTTCTAAACATCCAGAGAAAGAAGGGGATTTTTTCTTACCTCCTCATTTCTTTGGAACCTGACAAAATTATATTTAAAATAATTTGATTATCATTTCAAATATAAATGAATGTCTGTTTTGTTTTGCTTTTTTTTTTGTTGTTGTTGTTTTAATATTGAGCCCTAGATACTTTAGTGAGGGTTTAACAAAAGTTCAGTAAGGGATATCTCTGAAATTCTTCAGAAACTACTCTGGGATCACTCCTCTAATCCAGTTCCTGCCTCAAGGGCACTCACTATATTATGCTGGAAATATACAACATACAGCTAAAAGAGGATAATGAAAAAGGTATAAATGGAGCAGTGATGAACTATCATCATCAGTGATCCCATCTCTAAATCTCTTCACCTTTAGTCTTCCAGAATAAAAGTTGACTGTGATAAGACTTTCCTTTCATTCTGCCTCATCAGTCTATGCTAATAAGAACCCAATCATCAGATCCTTATCCTCCTTAGTCACTCTGTCACATTGAGTTCCTCATTTCTTGCTATTATAAACCTTGTAATTTAAAAGACTAAAATTAGGCCCTTCTACCCAAACTATGCTCTGTCCTTTTAATAATCAAATTGATGGAGTCAGCTGATATCTCAGTCTAGATGATTCCCATATCTGCAGTTACCCTTTCTCTCTCTTTTGAGCTTTAGTCCAAAATTTGTAATTGCCCGCTGGACGTGTTCACTTGGATGTGTCTCATAGGCATCTCGAGCTCAACACGTGAAGAACAAAACTTTTGCCCTAAGTTGTCCCCTGGTTCTAATTTCCCCATTTTGGGCAATTGCATCATAATCCTTCTAGTTATATAATATTACATTAGGAGTCCCTGTGCTTGACCATTTTCACTGAGCCCACTCTGACCTTATGCCCATTTATGCACATTTTAATTCTGTTTTTATGCCCATCGTCTGCTGTCTTACTGCCTGCTGTCTAAAATTTATATTTCTTTGCTTATCATTCAGTACTCTCTGTACTCTAGCACTGGCCTGCTTTTTCTTCTCTTCTCCTGTCAGTTGTCTTCCTACCACATCTTATTGAATCCCTTAAGATTTCTCTTTTTTTCCTTCTCTGCAGTCTTGTATTTGAAAGTCATGTTCTCTATTAAACTCTGGTCTTATTTGAATAGATATTCCTCTTTTTCCCCCTGAAGAATTATACTCAGTTTTGCTGGGTAGGTGACTCTTGGTTGTAATCCTAGATTCTTTATCTCCTGGAAGTGCATTATTCCTAACTGTGACTCCATGTATTTAAACCTTTGTTGGGTTTCTTTTCTGACTGCTTGTAGAATTTTCTCCTAAAGTGGAACTTGGCTATAATATTGGCTCTGAAATTTGGGCTTTAACATTCCTGGAAGTTTTGCTTTTTTGGATCTCTTTGAGGAAGTCATTAGTTGATTCTTATTTTACCCTCTGATGCAAGTATATCAGGGCACTTTTGGTTGATAATTTTTTGAAAGATGATGTCTTGGGTTTTGTTTTTTAAATTATGGCTTTCAGAGAGTCCAATAATTTTTAAATTCTTTCTTCTCCGTGTGTTTTCCAATCAGTTATTTTTTTACTGAGTTATTTCATATTTTCTTCTGTTTTTTCATTCTTTTTATTTTGTTTTTATTGTTTCTTGATGTCTCATGGAGCTCTACTTGCCCGTTTCTAAATTTTTTTAATTATTACCTTCAATGACCTTTTGATTTCCATTTTCTATTTGGCCCTATTCTGTTTCTTTGATTTTTAAAAATCCTTTTTTTTGGAACCTTCCCAGGGATTGTTTTGGGGCTTTTAACCAATTCACTTTTTTTTTTTTGAGTCTTTTTTGTGTAACACTTTTGACTTTGTTCTGCATTTTTTGGTTATTTTCCTAGCCTATTTCTTGAATTTTAACTTTGTGTAAAAGTTGGCTGTGCTCCCAAGGCATACAGGAGGCATTATCCCAAGCTTCAAGTTTTTCATGTTGCTGCTTTCAGAAAGAGGTAGTTTTATGCATCTGTGAGTTTTCAGTTCTTCCAAGGTGACGTGCTTTAAGAAGAGTCATTGCCCTTCTGGCTTGGGCTGTGGTGTGTGAGTGACCACAAGTGTTCTTTTTTTAATTGTTAAATTTTTTTTTTCACTTGGAACTGTGACCAAGATTTCCTGTACTCCCTAAGGTTAGTGGGACTGTGGCCTAGTTATGTGTGGCCACATAACAGCATGTCCCATACCTAGTGCCAGTGCAGAGCTCCCTGTTGTCTCTTTCTGGGCCAGCTGTAACTCCCTTACAGTCTGTGGCCTGAGAGTCTGGACGCTGCTGAAGCTGATTCAGGCACCCGCCAGCCTGGTCATGCTGCTGCCGACTCGGGGTGTGGGCTCTGGGATGTGGACGCTGCTCCACTCCCACCTGCTGATACAGACTTTCTTCTGCGTTGCCTTGAGATGCAGAATTGTTTTACCCTGACCTTTTGTTGGTTCTGCTGCTCTAGAATTTGCTTTGAGGCATTATTTTAAAGCTGTTCAGAGGGGATTTGGGGAGAGCTCAGGCAAGTCTCTGCCTTTACTCCACTCTCTTAGAGCTGCCCCTCATATTATTAATTTTCAAATTTTCATAAGTGTTATGATGATTAATAGAATTTTAATTAAAGCAAAAGAAAATCGTAGAACTTAAGCTATAAATATGTGTATATATATATATATATATATATATATATATATATATATATATAAAGAGAGAGAGAGAGAGAGAGAAAGATTTGGGCTCATCAGAGGAATAATGTGGACAATGTGTTTGTGTTCTGAGCCATATTAATGAAACCCAGGATTCCCCACTGTGGTTTACTCAGTGGGAAAAGTTCCCTACCCACAGACATGTGCTTGTGGCCCCTTAGGGACGACAGGAAGGTGTAAAAGGTTTGGCGCAGCCCACCCCATTTAGTAGAAATACACTGGAGAACCCTTGCTGGCAGGCCAGCAGTGTCATCCTGTTGCTGGGGGTGGGGGTCTGTAAGACCAGACAGCGAAGCTTAATTCTTTCCCTTTTGACGAGGCTCCCTGGACTCGTGCAGTCAGGGCAGAGCCCGGGGTTCTGAGCTTAGGCCGATGGGTACAAGGAGAGGGGCTGGGGGTTGGCCCAAGTCCTCGTCCGGGCTCCGCCGCCAGGTGGCTGAATTGCTGGGGGCCCGAGTCAGCCAGCTGCTTCACCTCCAGTCATTGAGGGGGAGCAGGTCCGTTTGGTTGAGCTCATTTTCTGAGTCTCATGATTGTACCTGTCCACACGTGCAGGTTAAGTGCTATGAGAGATTGTGCTGTAACTCTTGTCATTTTTTTTTTTCTTGAAAAATAGGATGGTGATGTTGTGGCCCCAAAACTAACACCCATGAAAGCCAGTTGGAATCTCCGGTGTAGAGAGCAAAGTCCAGATCTTCATAGAGAGAGTTCCAACATCAAAACCAACCTTTTTCAGGAAAAAAAGTAATAGAATGGGAATTTCCACTTCTCTGCTTCTTGTAAAGAGATGTGCCCCAGTCCCAATGCTGCAAGAAGGTTTCATCGCACCTATCCTTTTTCTTGGCTTCTTCAAACAAAGCTGTTGTGCATATATCCTCAGTCAGAAGCTGATCAGCATGTAAATAAATCACACCAGCTTTTTCTTTCAAATAGACTTGGGGAGCTGAGAGCTGCAAACAGGGAAATCTTAACGTAATCAGTATTTATAAAAATTCTGTAGTAATTTCAAGATTTTAGTTGCAATAGTGCAAGACATTTTATATGAGGAAACAAGAAAATTTGATATCACTTAAGTATATATGCAGACTGCAGGAAAAGCATTCTTTCCAATTTGGCATGGTATCTATAACTCTTAATTCTTTATGTTTAAAAAAAAAAAAAAAAAGCATCATCCTTTTTATACCTTCAATTCCTGTGGGAGAAAAACTGTCTTAAAAATTTATGGGAAAGGGGCAGCTCCATGGTGCAGTGGATACAGCACCAGCCCTGAAGTCAGGAGGATCTGAGTTCAAATCTAACCTCACACATTTAACACGTGCTAGCTGTGTGACTCTGGTCAAGTCACTTAACCCCAATTGCCTCAGCCAAAAAAAAAATGGAAAATAGACTTAATAGACCTGGGTTGTGAGACGAGGATCTGATAATGCCCCTCTCCAGCCCTGGTTAAAATAGCAGAACCCTTTGGGGCCCTCTGAGGTAAGTGCATGCCTGAGTAAGGTACCAGACCTCATCCTGCTGGCTGGTCTTCTGAGGACTAAGGGAGGGCATGTTTGGAGTTGGCACTTGGGAGAAAAAGCCGTTTCTAGGGAAGATGCGCCAGGCTTCGTTGTTCCAGACAAGTGTGCCAAGGCAATGTTGCTCCTCCTTCAGCTGGATGACTTCCCTTTCACTCACCAGATGTGGCTCACCCTTATTTCTGAATAAATTATGCGGAAGAAGTCCTTGTTGCAAAAACAAAGACCACCACCTTCCCCAAGCATGGTGCAGAAGTGCTACTTGCCTGCACAAAATGCTGGTCGGGGAGAAGGGCCCGGCTTTGCCGACTCCCTCGGGACTTTCTCTGAGGCTGTCAGGGCCGGGCCAGTGCCGAACCTCCCTTTTCCCAAGGGACCAGAGTGGGAATGGATGAGTCAGGAACCCTTTGGCCTGGGTGTGCACCTGTGGGGTACAGGCCGTGTCCCCAAAGCAGCTGTGCTCAGGTATTTCCAGACTGTTCTTTGGAAAGTAAAGTCTTCCATGCCCTTGAAGACCAAAATCTTTGTGGAAGCCTCTATGCCCCCCGTCTGGAATCACCTTTGCCCTTTCTGATTCTTTGTGGCACATATGTCCTTCTCGTGTTCAGTGTTCAGTGTTGAGTGTGTGCCCCCGTGTCTCAGTGTCTTCGCACCTCCTGTACCTGACATGAGGCCTGACGCAAAATAGACCCGGAGACCTGAGATCCCAGGACCTCGGCATCCACCGGCCTCTGACCTTCGAGGGGATTCTCTCCAGAAGTCCGAATGGGCGGCCGCCTTTCCCTGGTCAGGCTCCCAGCTTTAGGATCACACAGGAAGGGGATTAGGGATAGTGATAAAGTTGACATGGGGCAGCTAGCTGGCGCACTGGGCAGAGCACCAACCTGGGAGCTCGAAGGTCCTGATCCAGATGCAGCTTCAGATATAGCATCTCTATAGAATTCAGATGTAGCATATGTATTTATATATGTATTTATTATTAGCTTTTATTCCTAAAGTAGCATCTCTATAGTATTTATTATATATTATATTGCATATGTATTTATATCAATTTTTGTTAATAAAGTAGTGTCTTTAGTATTTATTATGTTACATTATATGTATTTATTATTGGTTTTTATTCATAAAGTAGTATCTCTAGTGTTTATTATATTACATTACATATGTATTTATCATTGGCTTTTATTCATCAAGCAGTATCTCTACAGTATTATGTTATATATGATATTGTTATATAATTATATAATACACATGTGTATTTATTACATAATTACATATAATTCATACCATTGTATCATATTATAGATAGATGCTACGTGTACTACCTTAAGTATAATATTCTAAATATGTTATTATTTATCTAAAATCTATGTAATCTAAAACCTATCACTTATAGATTATCATTATTAACCATAATAGTATAATCCAGATATATCCATGATATCCATGATGGTTAATCCTCACCCCCATCATTATTGCCGACAAAGCCCTCTGAGCCTCTTCTTCCAACCTCCAGAAGTCCTGATCCTGAAAAGGTTTTCTCTGTTCGGCCAGTTCTTCTCCAGGGTGGGCAGGTTAAGCCTCGCTTTTCTAGTCAGGCTTCCTCTCCTCCTCTCACTTCTGGTTCAGCTACCTGCAGAGCTGCTCTTCTTCCAGGACTCTTCTAGGAATTAGCTTAGAATCTTTCCTGCCCTTTCCTAAGCCCAGCCCCTGTTGCAGCTTCTGGTTCCAGCTGGAAAGGCTCCACCAGTCAAGCAGTTATCAACTTACACAATAAACTGGAACTCTATAAACACACACAAATACACTCTCCCCACACTCTTACCCAGGCTAAGAGCAACCAGGAGAATCTAGAGCTTCTCAGCCTCTGCAGTCCATCACTCTATCCATCCATTCAGTAAGCACTTAATGAGCAATTACTAAATGCCAGGAACTGTATGAGGCTCTAGGGACTCAGACAGTAATGATATAGCCCCTATCCTAAAGAATAATTTATATTCTATTAGGCGAAAGTCCCTTTTTTCCCCTAGAAAATCAAAATCCAGCTGAGATTTCACACTTGGACCTTCCTTCACATCTTTGACTGAAGGCATTGGTTCTTGTTAATAGGCTAAAACTTATGTAATTAGAATAACCATCCTGGCCCTTAAGAAAAAACTTCCCTCCTTTCTTGCAGAAATGAAGGACACATATTGTCAAACACTCTAATTTATCGGTTGGTTTTCCTGAACTGCTTTTTTTCCCCTCTTAAAATTTTTTTTCTTACCAGTCTAACAGGTGATTGCTCTACTGTGCTGGCAAACAAACAGGCAGGGCTACCAGCTCTTACTTTTGCTTCTACTCATATGTAAATATTAATTATTA